>NC_083639.1:20520117-20615117 GCF_963576545.1 Limanda limanda
ATCCTGCCTCTGAATGCTGTCCCACCCTTCACCTGAACACTGCAGAGATTTATGTGTTGTTGAGAACATGTCTGAGCGGAGAATCTCCTGCCGCACTCTTCATGTGTGAAAGGAAAACTCCGGAGAAAGTCTAGACCCCCTCGTCCGGACATTCTCTCGTCGAGTTAATGTCTGAAAACGACTCAAGTGAGTATGTTACAGTGTTTGTTGTGTTTTGGGATGGTTCCAGGTGACCTTGTCCAGGTGAAGGACAAAGACAGAGCAGGCAGGACTCTCTATTCTCCCTGTGACTGCATCTGTTTACAGAAGGCCTCAAACTGCTGCTGCTCCAACTCTGTCATCACCTTGTTCAAGGCATAGATCTGAAAATAAAGACAGAGGGAATATTAAGTATTTAACTTGGACATCAGATCAGGATTGAGAATGAGGAGTGGTGATGAAGGTCGTCACCTCGGCTCTCTGCCTCTGTTTGAGCTCTTGATGTGCAGACTTCTGCCTGGATCGGTCTCCTCTGGTCGGGGTCGAGTTCAGCTTGGGCTTGTCCTTACGGCAGGCGGGCTCCATGGCAACAGGCCTCGATCAACCTGAGGGGATTCAAGAGAGCTTGATATTTGTTGACATAGTCTCACAGACTGATTTGGATCTCTGTTATTACCCAAACCACCAACAACAACATTGAGTTCCCACTTTGGTGCAACATACAAGTGATCAGCAACGCCCCTTGATCAGAGGATAACAACACGGCACAAACACACATGAACAACATCTGAACGTGGTTATAATCCCTTTAAATAAGTGATGCTCTGTGTTGTTGAGGTGTGAAGACCATAAAACAGTTCTTTAGTCTTCAGTGTTAATGTGAACAACTTTAGCAATTGGTTTAGATTTGTCTTATTGACGGTGAGGCTACATTCCTCAAGCTAACGTTATTATCACACTGAGAAACAGACCGGTAGTAACGTGTTTATTAGCAACAATAACACGTAATCGACATTTTCTGTGATAAAGTAGCTTCGTTCCAAAACTACAAAACAACGTTTCTATTTTGACAACCGCTAAAAATCTGTTGTTAATCCTGGTAGGTTTAACGTCAGCAAATGAAGTCTGTCTAAATTACTTGCTAATGTTGATGCTAGCTAACGTTTGACTTGCTGATGTTAGCTAACTGTCATTTAAATTTCATAAAGAAAGAACTCAGTAACAGTAACATATTAGTCCAGATAATGGAGCACGTACCTGGGGAATATAGGAGCTGGAGGAATATTATAAAAAACTAAATTCACTTAAGTTAGTCAGTGAGTGGACTGTAGCTAGCTTCTAGCCTAGCTGAATCAAAGCAGCTGTTCCCAGTGTGCCACCAGTAAACAAGTCCGGGTAGAAAAAAATGTCTGAATAAATGTTCCGTTTCGTTTCCTGGCCTATGCCTGTAATGCCAATTTAGCTGTAAGGGTACCCCCTGTTTAACAGTTTTGTACATTTTAGAACGACGAACCAGATTGTTCGACACACTCATTTTACTATTGCATCCATTTCTACATTTTTGGACTCGATTGAAGCATCACACATTGTGGAAATCGTATCTTAGTCAGATTTGACGGTAACATTCTTATTACTCATTGAATTCATTACAAACCCAATGATTCTGTATGGTAGTCGGTAGATCTCACATCCATAAATGTAGAATGACAAAAAGGAACCCTTATTTCACTGTATTTCTATATGAATTTAAATAATATAATTAAGCAACTTACAGACACTAAAGAGTAACAACAGTTCAAATGAACGATAACAAATGGGCTCCCCTCTTGTTCTCCTCTTAGTGAGGTGAACCGGGGTTGGCGTTCCATGTAAACATTGTAACATTTACCTCCACCAAGGAATCTTTTTGTTTACCCCTGTCCGTTTGCTGGTATGTTTGTAAGCAAGGTTTCACTCCAACAGTCAAACGGTTTTCTACAAACCTTAGTGGAAGGATGCAACATGGGTCAGTGAAGAGGTCAGCGAAGAAGCTGGTCCAGCCAATTTCTTTAAAACATTCTTCAACATAGGGAGATAGGGCATCAATTTTCTTAATTTTTACTAATTCATAGTTCTCGATAAAAAAAGTATACTAGGCAGAGTTAAGGAGCTGATATAAGTTTGTGTAATTTGGTGCAGTATGATTGAATTTAAGGGGAATGTTGGTCCCTGGCCGAGGTATGTGCTCAACTGAGAACCAGATTCATTCATTACCTAAGTTTAGTATCTAGTCACAACAGCTAATGCTCACACTCAACATGGGAATAACGACCACCGGTGTTAAAGATGTCTTTTAGAAATCTGTCAACAACTGCAGCTGTGGAAGGATAATTCAGTAAATTTCTTCAAAGCTGAGGCTGAGATGAGTTTATGCAGGGTTCCAGTCAGTGTCCTTACACAGAAGAAAAGAAAAGAAGAGGGGAGTACATTTAGATTTACCTATTTGATCATTACCATTTATCCCTGATTTTACAGTTCATCTCCAACCAGGTCTGACCACAAGATGTCGCCCTTGTCCAACATTCCGGTTACACATCAGCTACATGTTAGAGTATTTTGAATAGCACAATATTCTTAACATAGGACACCTTTTAACAATAAGCTAATGTTGCAAGGTGCATATGAAAAGAAGAGAAGGTTGACAGCAGAGTTTCTAACGAAATAATCATGTGGAAATCTTTGGTCTGAACCCCTGACTGCTGATTAAAGGGCGAAAAATAATAACGTTTAAACAATCAAACAGCTTCCCTGCATTTCACTCTTGATTTAGAGCTCCTAGCTGATAGTGAATTCTCACACCATATATATGCACACACACACAAACATACATACTGCACACACTGCCCCCTCAGGGCTCCTCTGCAGTGCATAAATCAGTTGGGTGAGGAGTGAGCCTGACACAAGTTGAAGGGTGGTCCAGGACACATTTATCACCAGTCGAAACAAAAACAGTCATTATGAGAGGACAGAATAACTGAACACTCTCACATACGAGGTGGGGAAATCGTCCTCTCGGACCAGGCTACCTGACAGCACTGGTAGTCTCCCGTGTTGTTGTGAACCTGAGCTCTGAATGTGTGCATGTGTGCCCTCTGGCAGCAGCTACACCACAGAGATTTATCGCGTGGCATACCAACGGTTTACCTGGATTTATCCTCCAACTACAGGAGAGTGCTCTCCCCTGGAATAATATCCTGCCAAGAACAACTTCAGCTGAACGCTGTAGACAACAGCCAGACCTGCTGCTCTATATGCACATAGCAGCATGAAGGGAAAACACACGTGAAAAGCCTGGAAATCACCAGAGGAGGTTGAATGTGCTGCTGAACTCACAGATCTGTGTGTTTGGTTGAAAGCAATGCTTCTCAAAGTTGTATTTCCAGGAATGAAAGTAACAATGATTTAATGCTGATTCCTGTCAGCAGTTAATGTGACACACAAGTTGTTCTGACTCAGTTGTAGCTGATGACATATTTGAAATGATCTGTCATAAACCTCCAGAGCCGGGAGGGTTGCGGGAAAAATACCCAAAACCGAAAGGACGTGGTGTGTGTCATGTAGTTTAGGTTTATTTGAATGAAACAGTCGACAAACTGGGCAGCTAGTGAGTTGTCAGCTGTCAGAGACGTGTGCCACCCACAGAAAGTCCAGGGTGAAAGACGTCACAGCGCTGACCACACTGTCTGATTGACAAGTGATTTCTGGGAAGAGCAAAGCATAAACAGCCGCAGTAATGACAGGACCCAACTTAGCAGCAAATCACAGGAAGAAGGTGGAGCGCGGCTGCACGGCTGCATGGCACCACAATGGACCTGCTGAGATGTTGTTAATAATGTAAAGATGGAGCTCAGAAGCAGATTTACCACTGCCTGCATATATGTGCTGCATTTATGACAGAGCAGTTCAGAGACATTACAGTGGAGGGTTAAAGATGAACCTTTTTCATGAGGTGAATTTATTGTCTGATAATTATAGTGCAGGGCCCGATGTAAACCTGCCTGCTTGCTTGTCCTGTGTTAATGCTCTAGAGCTCCTTCAGAGTTATTCCTTGTCAATAGTGAGTCTTTTTATTGTTTGTCCTCAATGTTTTGTGCAGAGATTTTTAATAACAGTCTATGGTTCAGGTTGAAGTTACAATGTCATGACACACAAAGCTTTGTGTTCATCTTACCTGATTCATCTGCAATGAAGATTTTATCGTCAATGTTTTTCTGAATGAATTTTGTTTGAATGATTTTACTGAACTTGGGTTAATTTTTCATTAATTGCATGTTGGCTATTTCAGAGATCAGTTGAGTATTGACACAATCTGCCACTGCACTTCCCTGGGTCATTCACAATACAGAAGCCGAGTGTGAAGGCCATAAGGTGCACGGTTTGCGAGATATACATTCCACAAACAGACAGATGTTTGTGGAATTAGTAGATTGATGAAGATTAAAGCATAAGTGATATTGTTACTTATATTACAGGATATGTAATATTTGTCATATAGATAATTACTGAGTAATACCTTTGCATCATGCTTCTGGTCTGTAAAGGCCTGCTGGCTTTATAGTCTAATTGTCAGATATCCATTTAAATCCCCCGAAGATTCCCTCAGTAATTTAAGACTCAATTACATTGTTGTTAAAGTTGCAAACAAAACGTTCTCATGAGAGATGTTACAAGTTAAACTCTCAAACACTCACTGGGACCGTGTTGATGTGGTATTATCAGATCAGATGGAGAGATGCCAATAAGCACCACAACCGTCATCGCATCAAGTTTCTAAAGTTACTGATCTGTGATTGGTGCACAGAACCACTACACACTTAACCAGTAAGAAGAGCAAAGACAACAACAAACAAGCATAACCAAGGCAGAAACTTGAATGTTCCTGTAGAGGCCTATCGCTCATATCGGGACGCTGATTGTAAAAAGTGCTTTTAGTACTGGTTTTCTTATGATTCACCAGTTATAGCATGGAAATGTAACCATTTAATTAATTTGACTGCCAAGAATCAATTGTGTTTGACACTATACAAAACCAAGTAGCTGCTGAGATCCACTGAGATCTGACATTATCACACGGGTTGTAAACCTCCTGCAAATGTGAGATTCAAATGATTAGTTGGTGATACCTCAGTCGACTGACAGTCTTCAAGTTGAGGACATTTCGGTCCCCTGAAGTAGCAGCAGAGTGAGCGCTCCTTTATGTTGAAGATATCTTTGATGGTTACAGGCAGCTGCTGACTCTGACCCAGAAGGAGTCAGAGTGAGATGGAAGCAGATCCACAGACAGGCTCCAGGATAACACCACTTTCTGCCTGCCGCTTAGAAGTGGTTAGCTTACAACTCA
The DNA here is from genome assembly GCF_963576545.1 of Limanda limanda. Classification (NCBI taxonomy): domain Eukaryota; kingdom Metazoa; phylum Chordata; class Actinopteri; order Pleuronectiformes; family Pleuronectidae; genus Limanda; species Limanda limanda. Next base: position 20,525,477 of record NC_083639.1, read on the forward strand.
CTGCAACTCAAAATGACATTGTCTCTGCCTTTAGGTCCACATCTATTTTTTGATATAAAAAATGTACATTTCTGAACTGTCTTTAACAAAGGTCATAGGGCTAACGGATAACCAATAGGATAATGGCTTGTTCACTATCTTACATGAATGTCACTGGCACCATGGACGTTCTGTAGAGTCCTCTTGAAAAAAAGCATTGCTGATGAAATTCCTACAGCTGTACACTTTTCTTTTTTGTGTATTCTCAGACCTTTATAAATCACTGTGATGCAGCTAATGTTCTCTATGTCAATTAATTTGGGATTAAGCATCATATTCTGGGGACAGACAGTATATGACTAGAGTTATCTAACAAACTTGTACCTTGTGCTCTGAGCATCTGACCATGAAACTCTTATTTCCTAAAGGATCATATGCACAAGATTATCTAAGTCCTATTATAAAGGCCCATTCAGACGGATGTTTTTGCCTTTCACAGACTGAAGATGTCCAGCAGAGTCTCAGGTGCAGGACCACAACTCAACTTCCCCTAATCTGGTGGTATATAAATGCCCACCTTACCCTCTCCTCCTCTTCAGGATTCCTTTAACCTCTCATTCCCATTATTATCATGGTGGTGACAGTTGTGAGAGAAACATGGTTAAATTTATGGGCTTCAACACAGAGCTGTGCTTCTAGATTAGACAGTTGGAGCATTAGTGACCAAAGACGGGTTTTGACAAAATTTGGACAGTGTCAGAAATGTAGGATCAACATTTTTGACAGTTTGACTGCTACTATGAACCACGTCTACGCAGATGCAAAATCCGCTGGCTTCATTTGCAACTTTAGGAAAAACAATTTCTCCTCCATCTTTTTGTGGTTTCCAGCACTATTTCCACAGCATGTTTATTTAATTTTTTTCTGTATTTTCTGGCAATAGATGACGTTGATGACCTGCCACTGCTCTCTTAGACGGTTCTCTATTTACATTATTGTGCCTATGATTCGTCATACACTCATCAGAGTCTCATCACATTGATGTTGTTGTACCAACTGGGGAGGGGGGGGGGACAAATCAGTAAAAAGCCAGTGATGTTATGTTGTTTTGCTACGAAAATGGAGGACGCTAGTAAGTAAAGCCGTCCTGAGCTAATCAAACAAATTGTGTGGCAAAATGGAGCAGCTCTAGCCATAAGTGTGGGTCACAGTGATGTCATGTGATGTCACAATGATGCAGAAGTATCAGCGTGACTAGTGTCAAGCGGTTTCAGGAGCTTCAGTGTAGGCGTTCCCTCTACTTTTAACATCTCTGACCTATATAGACCAAATCTATATAAAACACTAGAGGATGGAAAAATAAAAATTATCTTAATATTCTGCCCTGAGGACTTATGATTCACCATGCAATGAACAGACACGCAAAAACACACACACGCACACACACACACACACAGACACACACAAACACACACACACACACACACAAACACAAAAAGAGCTTCATTATATAACCTACATGATAAAAACCTAACAAATTAGTTGAGAGGATTAAGTGTCAAGTCAGAGCAAAAGAGTGAGGAGACTGAGGAGGAAAAGAGATGGAAAGGTTAAGAAGTAAGGGAAGACAAGATGGAGAGATGGATAAAGTTTTATAGAGTGGCAGAGAGCGCTGGAGAGGGGATGGATGAGGTGTGGAGAGACGAGCCAAGGAGACGGCAGCAGCACAAGTGTGTGTTAGGAGCCTTGTTCTTCTAAATTAAACTGCCTCTCTCCAGGGGAAGCACAGCTCTGACTGCTCTTTCACACCAGCGGCCCTGAACACACAAACTTACCACAACCTCCTAATCCTGCTCGCCTGTCCACTGCCAAAAAACACACATGCATACATACACAGCACACACACACACGCAAGCATGATGTGTACAAATCCCCATAGTCATGTGCATATTCACACACACACAAAGTCTTTCAGGACTAAAAATAAACCACCATGGTGACTGTGCCTAAAATAACTGGACACACACGCATCTACAAACATACGCTTACTGTACACGCACACACAAAGACCTTCATATACGCACACACACACACTGAGGCACAAAAATGCGAACACAGTCTGTTGCTCTCTTCACACCTGAACCCCAATAGACCTGCACCCGCCAAAGCAAACAGCAACTAGCAAAAAAAAACAAAAAAATGATATGGACAGGATATGACCTGACAAGCAGGGGTCAGTGTGGGTAATGTAGTGCATGCACACACACACACATAAACACACTATGAGCCCTGCCAGTATGTTCCTATTTTGATACACTGGGAATGATTTTATGCCTTCTTAACACCACTCTGCTTCAAATTCATATTCATACAGCGACCGGTAGCTGTGGTCACTGGCACCTCAGCAGTATCGGCCGAGTGGTGTGGTGAGGAGGTGTGAGGAAAGGGCTAAAGACACACTTCCATTCGGTGATGGGGCAAAGTGAGAAAGAGAAAGAGGATGTTAATGTGGCTGTTCTCTCCGGAGAGAAAACTTCCCACAATATATTGAATGGACTGTGATGTGCAGAGCAGTTTTGGGTAAAGTTGTTGTTTCGACACCACATGAACCTGCATGTGACCGCAGATGTGTCCTGAGCCACATATGAGACTGGCGTCCACACCTGGCATTAAAATGTGGGCCCAGATGCGTCTTGTGATCAGATCTTAGATCAGATCTCACTTCCCTGCACTATATGCAAATAAACACATAATTTCCTATTGCAAAGATGCAATGCATGGTGGGAAGGAGAAAGGAGAAGAAGAAAAAATAAAAATAACAGATAGTTCATGGCAGAGCAAATCCCACAGAGGAAGGCAGTTGAGTAGGCGGTCCTTCAATGTGTCCAGGAATACAATCACGTTCACACTTTTAGATGTGGCACAGGCCACCTCCGAATGTGGTCGGGCATGACCGGATCTATAACCGATCTGAATGCGTTCACAGCTGTACTTAGAGCTTTCCACTTGTGATCGGATCACACAAACCACATGTTAATACCAGGTAGTCTCCAGGGAAACAACTGTCATGTGAACCGGTCCTAACATAAGTTCAGGTCAAACTTCATCCTTGGAGTAACAGAGAGTTGCCTCCCTCATTATCTTTGCAAAGAAAGATATATAAGTTTACATACTATATTTATACCTATTGAAAGCACTTGTGCTATTTATAGAAGTAAGATTAAGCATTTTTAAGTTTTGAAAGATTGAACCCCCCTCAATGCATGATAAACATGAAGCATATGAACAACTGCAGCTTTAATTTTGAATTTTATATGGGTGTTTTCAAGAGTGTCTCTAAAAAATATGACTCAAAGATTGTTAATGATGTTTGTTGATGTGTGAGCCTAACCCAAGAAAACAAGCAAAAAAGTGAATGCAGAAAATTCCATGTACACTCCATTAAACGGGCAAATATGTCCTATTTATAATCTTACCTGGACAAATTGAAACAGTGCTCACAGAGGAGTGGCTGTGCCTCGGACTGTAGAAGGAGTTGTCCCCTGATTGCTAAATTAACCCAGACTGATTATCTCCTAACATGCCACAAAATGAAAAAATGAAAAAAAAAAGAATAAAAAGAAAACAAATATGTTTTCATTCCTGTTCTAGAGGTTTTTGCAGTTATGAAGGGATATTTTTCTCTCCAGTCACCAAAGTGCTTCTCATTGTGGGAACTATTTTTAATTTCTTGACCTTCTATGAAAAGTGTCTTGAGATAATGTATATTATGATTTAGTGCTATACAAATAAAATAAAATTGAATTGAATTGAATGTTAGGGTAAAAAAGTGGTGTCACACGCGTAGAAGAAGATGAATGAAGATGCCAAGACAAGTTTGTGGTGATAAGGTCTTTGTCGTGTAATGAATACATTACATCCTGCCTCTTCCTGCTGCACCCCACCTCACCTGAATCCTGCCAACTATTCAATAGTTGTAGCCGCTGTGAACACGTCTGAGCACAGAACCGTCGAGCATGTGCACTGCGGAGAAAGTCCAGACCCAACTCTCTGGAGATCCTCCGCAGGCCACGTCTAAAAACTGTCTACAGACAAACCTCACATCTGTGGGAACACCAGAATGTTCTCTGCGGAGCAATTTCCAACTACTTCACTTCACAACATAAGCTGACAATGTGACACTGACAGATTCACTCTGACGGCCGGCAGGAAACACTCCAGGAATGTCAGTCAGTTCCTGCTCTAGAAAACCATGACAGTGCAACATTATATACAGAAGACAGCAATAACTTTTCCTTGACTGCATGGGTCATGTACAGATTATAATAATAATTTATATATACATTAGCTCCTTTAATAAATCTCTGTGGAAACCAGTGAGTTCCAACAACATCGCAAGGTCTCCACCATCAATCAGGGATAAATAATAGACGTCTATTTTGTTCTTTGTAACTTATCAATCCTTAAATGTGATAAATGTGTTTTCAAATGGCCTGAGATATTGTGGCTTTGCGGGTGAGTCAGTACATTTCATCGTCTGACTCACTGAGGCAAGTTCTCATGTTCTTTCTTTTCTCCAACAGCTGCTGAGCCAGTGCAGAGAAAGACTGCAGCATAACTGCCCTGTGTTTCCCACACAGCAAATCTACTTCTAATTGCATTCACTCACCTCGGACACCCCCCCCTGCCCCACATGCACCCCCTTCACCCTCACACCTCAGCGGTCAGTGGGAGGGTGAGAGTCGGGGGCAGGAAGGAGCTTGGAGGAGAGAGAGGGGTGAGGCTGATGAGGGTGATGGCTATAGGAGGAGGACCGAGGGGAACAGTGTGTCCTTTAAGTCCGTGTGAGAGAGAGACAGCAGGGTCAGTGTGTTTGGCCTGGCTGGGTCTCCTCCATCTCTCTCTCTCTCTCCATCTCTCTCTCTCTCTCTCTCTCTCTCTCTCTCTCTCTCTCTCTCTGTCCCGAGAGCTGCTGCTTCTCATTAAACCTGTTTGTTTTGGCCGTCTCACAGTGGCACTTAGCAGCAACACGCTCGCCCACATGTGTGCATGCAGATACACATGCAACTCACATGCACAAGCGCACGCACACACATACACACACACACACAGGTTTGTTTGTTTTGGCAGTGGCCAGGTGCCACTTAGTAGAATCTCTAAACGCCAGCGATCAGCCAAACACACCACTGTGTTTACTTCTGCAAAGCGTGGACACCCCCCCCCCCTTCGATTATACACACACGTCAAACCAGGCTGAAGACGTGGTGGATTTGAAATGGTACACCAGGAATGAATATGCCACAAAAGTATGACTTTACTGTCATCATAATATTTACTTTTCCTGATTTTTAATTGTTTGTTTACTGCAGTGATGAGGCCGTCCCTTTGGTTTCGGTTTACAGTTATTTGTTTGAAACATGCTGAGTCAACCACCAAAGAGACTTTCAATGATCAATGCCTTCATGTTGTTACAGTAAACTCTCTCTCTCTCCACTCACTCTACTTTCTGTTCATCATTGAAACGTTTGAGTTTGCATGACAAATATTTGATTCGTGTTAACCTTTGAGAAGGTTGTTGATCTGCTGTGCAGCTGATTTACACAATTGTTCTTTAGCTTTCAGATGCATTGCATTCCTATCTATCTCATTTTCCACATGTACCGAAAAATGTCACAAATTAATTTCACGCAAATCACTTTTCTGTATCTTAATTGACACACAATAAGTTCCATAACTTTCCCTGACCGGAAATCGAACCCGGGCCGCGGCGGTGAGAGCGCCGAATCCTAGCCACCAGGGACAACTGCTGTAACTTAAAGGCACCTGCTAAGAAATCTCTGTCGTCTGAATGGAACAGGAGTTGAGTTACCACCAACTACTGCTGGTGGAGGTGGCAGTGCACAGAAACACTTCTAGTGTTCCTGTAGAGCTATGAATGGAAGAGCATACTGTAATCATGAGCTCTCTAACATGTTGTTGCTGAAGATGAAGTTCAACATGGTTCTTTAGCATATAAGACAATGTTCACATAAGAATACCATGGTCAGCAAGACCCATGCACTGAGTGGAAAGCTTGATTTAGGATTTCTGATCAGATTCCATTAACTGGTTCAAACCAGCAAAATATTTTTGGGAATTTCTTTAGCTTGCTTACAAACCAACGAACAAACAAACAGATGGGAAAGCGTAACTTCCTTGGTGGAGGTAATTAAAGTGTTGCATTCTAATTTGCATTATTCAAATTGGAAACAGTAATTGTCCTCGAAAACCATATAACACACACACTGCTCTGTCAATGCACTAAAATCCTGATAATGATACTAATAACACAGAAATTATGACCCAGCAATGCAAAAGCACATCATGGACATTTTGCATTTGTACACAAAAATGTTAGATGTTAGCCTGGGTTTGCATCTTTTATTGTATGTGAGCCATCTATCCTCCTTCGCCGCAGTTGAGGAGCAACAACTTTTTTTAATAAACTAACAATTGCACAAGCACCCTCATTACCCACAGCAGTCGGCCAGGTATGCAGAGGTGTGAAGTAATTGAGGCTTAAACTTCTCTCTCAAACTCCAAAGTGGGTACTGTCAAGCCTGGTTCCAGAACAGTGGGGGTGCACCAGTGCAGACAGAATCACAGTGATCGTCGTCTGCCAAAAAAGTGATTATCGCCTAGTTTATATACGTCTGCAGCTGCTTTTATCTGGATTAAACAGTCATAACATACAAATACTCCTAACTATGTTCGTCTGTGGCAACAGCAAAGGTACAGTGTGTCTTTTTGAAAATGTAACGCTCCTTGCAATTGAATAGTCAAGCGAAAGACTTGATTGCAGTTTATGACGTAGTCAGGTGTTATTATAGACAAAACCCCAGTATTGTTTTTCTGATGTTTGTATGTATTTAGTACATCTAATATCCTTGTTTAGGCTGCATATATCTGGACAGTTGTAATTAAATGCAGCTTATGTAACAAATAACGACAGCAACACCAAAAGTTGCAACGCAGTAGGAAAGAAATGTTAACAGCAGTAACAGAATATTGCATTGTATAGACAAGTTGGCACAGGGAGCACTGGTGGAAGTCTCAGTCCATGCGGTTGAGACAAATCGAGTGGTAGGAGTGACCTGGTGATAGTAGGCATTCAATTAGAAACGGCTACTCTAACTTTGATTTGTGTCGTATAATAACTGCTGATGGTGTTGCTCTCAGTGATCTGCCTTCATCTGAGGTTGTGTTCTTGCTTTCTTGTTTATATTCTGCTGAACTCTGACCCTGTTTCGTTTTGATAAAAATTGATAATATCCCTTAAAGAGAGACAGAGGGTTTCTCTGACCCACAGCCGGCCGACCCAGAGAAAAACATCTGCCACACAGCCATCCCACTCCACAACACACACTCCAGCCACTGTACACACAGTGAACACACAGTGCAGGAAACAAACGCTGCGTTCTCTTCTCTCACCGAGTGTAATTTGGACCCCAACCCTCCCAATTTTCTGTCTGGGACGGCCTCTGGACAGCCTGCGGAGAGCAGCGAGCACACAGCCCTGTTAGGTTTAGGTTTCCCTCCACACACCAAGAATGTGATAAACAATACACACATTCTTAGGATCTGGCAAAGGTATACACAGATGCATGCACATGCAGATATACATGCAGTACGACACGTGTCAACACACACACACACAGACAGATCTGGCTGAGCCCTCCAGCAATCATTAAAACTACTGTACATAGGTTAACACACACACACACACTCAACACACACAGACACACACAGAGAGTGTTTCCCAACAGGGCCCAGACACACTGCAGCCCTGTGGTTAAAATGTTTCAGAATGATGTTGAATTATGACCAACAGACACTCTTTTCTTTGGAGGAATGGGAACCCGTTCTGCAGCGTTAAAGCCGGAAAAAAATACACAGTTGCCAAAAAAATTACATTATTGCAAGTCATGCATATAGGAACATTCACAACTTGACGTTAATATGAATCGTGTACAAATATCAACTGTGTGAAAGAGACTAATGGCCACTATAGAACAGGGGCTCCCTGTACAGTATATTCAGTGATGATGCTTTAACATAACTGCTTCACATAAGGGTGGCATATACAATGATCAGCTACAATGCTAAAACCAGTTACCAGTTTAACTGTTGTGCATTCTTAATGGGGGTATTGATTCTTAATTTGTTAAATTATTTTATTTAGTTTATATAGTTTTGAATTGTCCCAGTAGTCAGTCGCAAGGCAGACTGTGTTATTTATAGCACAATACGTACACTTATTAGTGTTGTCAGCAAATTCCTGTTTGAACTGGTAAATATGTTTATTAAGATTGAGAAAAAGTTAGGGCACCTCCAACATCCAGGGCTCGATTTCCATACAATACTCTTATACAGATTATACAACTACTTGATATTAGAATATTCAGTTGAAATTAGTAAAGTTTTGGATAAAAGGTCAATGTGAGGTTAAATCTGCAACACTGACTATTTTGTTCCCAGCTTCAATGACTTCAACGATGGGTGCTTCAGCTCTTTTGTGGCATCTTTACAAACGTGAGTATCACTAGTCTCCTCACTAGTCATCTGTGACTCACTGAGCTGCTTTTCCATTTGCTTGTATAACTAAAATTAAGTGTTTGCTAAAGAATTACATTGATCAGCATTTATCGAGAAAACTAGACAAAATGTCCATATTCTAAAAAAGCGATTGTCTACAACAGTTGCCATTAGAATCAAAACTCCTCAAGATTTCAACAAATTTAGCATAAAAAAACATTCAACAAACCAAAAATCTACTCTCATAGGTGGAATGTTCTTTTTTTTAATTAAAAGTCAATACGTGACACCACAGTTACCTTGATGCAGCTGTAATATTGCCTGAATCTGCAAGTGCACTCTAGCTTTTGGAGCTTTACAGTGAGTTTCAGTTCAGTGTTTGGCAAACAAAATTGTTTTGGTTCACTCTCAACGTCTTAGGGAAAAAGCTCTAAAATGCCTCTGTACACTACCTGCTTAGCACCAAGCTGCAGCAGACCCAGCAGACGAGATGGTGAACACAGAGGAGCATTAAGCTGGAAAGCTAGTATCCTCCAGGTGTCGAGACCTAAGCAGGTGGCAGAGGGGGAATGTTGAACTAACATAGCCATCTGCTGGACGTGTGAAAGGCGCATTATCAACTTAAATGGTGGTGATATGTGAATATTGTGTTTACAAGCTGCTTAATTATCCCTAAGTGAAAAAATGTTATCATACTGGAGTTGTTTGTTCACATGTTGAGGAACTCTTGGTTTATCATTTGAAAAGATTAAATTACTGAAACCTGTGGCTCCTCCCACTCTCTTTTATATGTATGTTTATTTTCTCTTTCTAACAGGGTTATTGTGCCATTTTTATGATTTGTTGGGACATTTGAGTTTTCAAACAGCATGGCATACTGCTAGTCTTCTCCAAATAAAAGAGAACTGATTTGTTGACCAGGGCGACAGGTGACGACAGGCTGGACTCTGTCAGTATGCATAACACTTTCCAAAGCTCCTAATCTTGTGACACATTGTCCATTACCATTTAAATGATAAGAACATACACATATTGTCTGTGTCATCAGCAGATTCAGACTCCGTTTAGCATGAATGTGAAGTGAAACCACACCTCTTGAATCCACCTAATGTTTAACTGTGTTTAACATAGTTGCCTGAGCTGCAGTCTGTAGCCGGCTGCGTGTGGTGGCGACCGAGTTGCCAGGTCAAGGTTAAGGGTTATGGTTTCTGCGGGACCTCCGAGGACATAGTGCTGCCTACCTAGACCCAGCTGTCAAAACACACACACACACACTTACACACGCGCTCTCCAAGACAACCAGGTGTCTTTGCATGAATGAGTGTAGTGTATCCCACCTACACACACACACACACACACACACACACACACACACACACACACACACACAGTCACGTTAATTCAGCATATAAACACAGCTCAGAGAGGTGAGGCTGGTGGCACTGCCTGTGTATCAGCATTGTGTGTGCGTGCAGTAAGGCCTCCAGAGGGGGCGCTGTCTGTGTTGCCGAAGTAAAACTACTACTACCAGCTGTCAGCAAATTGTGGGTGAGATTGAACGTGTCTGCCTCAGCCTGTGGAGCAGGCCGGGTACTGTATGGATTCATGTGTTGACTCAGTGAGATTGGCGGCTTGGTCTCAAGGGAGCTGTGGCTTAGCCGACGCTGGCGCACTGTTAAGGCTAAACACACCTAATTGAGGAGGACGCTTACAGGCCCTCTTCTGTGTGTGTGTGTGTGTGTTGCAGAAAGAGTGAGAGAGTGTGAGTTCGACAAGACTGTATGGAATGAAGAGAACCCATCAGACTTGCTTCGGTAAATATCATGGTCTGATATTCAGTGGGCTTTTCTGTTCTTTTCTTGGCAATTTTATGAAATTACATAACGAAGTGTATGTATTCACTGTTTTTCTGTTTGCCCCCAGAACAAATTGTTTCTACTGGCATGTAAATGCCATGCAATTTCTGTTATGTATGGGTCTTTTCTGCAGTTTATAATAAAGGATTCACACAATTCATCTCACTGTGTCCATACACAGGGGTGCAAGAGTCTGAGACCAATTTTTCATTTATCAGACATCTCATTTATCAGACTTTTGGACCCCACTGTACAGGATATGCCTACATATACCTACTGTACAGTAATGCATTTCACTCCTGAAGGAACAGTCCTGGACACCTTATTTTGGAGGTTTTCCTGGCACGTCCAACTGGTGGGAGACCCAGGGTCAACCCAGAACATCCTGGAAATATTATACATATCTCATTTGACCTGGGAATGCCTCTGAATCTCAAGGAGGAGCATGAACATGCAACCTGGGGAAATTAATTTCTGGAACTGCATCGTGCATCAGTGAAAGGGAGTAGGGGGATTGCTGTCAAACAAAACTTAAACATGAAAATGTATATCTACCAATCCATACAATTTGCTGCTACCTGTCCACTGCACTTTTGTTTGTTGTACTATTGCATTGCATATAGTACAAATATATATATTTTGTATTTTTAACAGTGTTGTTTGTTTGTTAAAAAGGTAAATCAAACTAGATCTACAAAGTTCATCCAACAATCAATCCATCTTACACAAATGCAGTTTGTTGTTGACTTGTAAACACCGTATAGGCGTCTGGGGAAAGCTCCCCATTTCGTTGAGGTCAATTAAATTGAACATATCATTTCCTTATTTCTGAACTTCGGATTTCCTTCCACATATACCGTAGGTTATTTCAAAATATGTCAAATCAGACAGGTCTTACGCCATCCCCAGACCATTTTTGCGACAGCTAAAACCGGACAACTGAGTTCAAAGGTATTTTTCTGGCTGTAATCTGACGTGAACAACTTCTAAATGCTGGAATCTCATTTATGCCATCTCTCCCACAGGAATGGAACGGCACATTAAACGGGGGCAGGTGTCGCAGGTGTTGCAGATCTGCTCTGGGCCGCCTCGCTCACTGAGCTGCTTTCAATGCGGGCACTGTTAAGTGAGTGCGTGATTCCAGTGTTTTCAGCAACTCCTCTGGCTGCCTCACTCGGATGATTACGCCAGCAGGGTTTACTCAAGGATGGGAGCGTGACAGCTGCTGGAATGCCTCTGCTCTGCCCACAGAGAACGGGACATGGGTCAGACCAGTATTACAGTTACACAGGCCTGGGCAGCACGGTTCCACCAGGCAGCTCAAATGGGCCGTGGATCGTACTTGGTGACAGACGCTGCAATGGCTCGTATTTACAGTTGTTAATATCCTGCAGAACATTTACATCTGTCCTTAAATTTTACACATTTTTGTTGCATTTATAATCATACAGTAATTAAATTATTACGCTTACCTGTAAATAAGGTGGAAGGCAATGCAATGGGGCCATCACCTGGCTTTCATCTTTGCTTCTGGAAGGAGGCCATTTTCTACATTGATTTAATTAATTTGAGTTTCTAACTGGTGTTGTTTTAATTATATAATCTTGTTTGTCAAACTCCTAATATCTGCATAACAGTATTGGACCATCATATATTTATAATTAATAGACAATTTAATAATTTTCTCTTGATTATTTGGCACTGAGAGAGTTTTCTTTAAAGAAACCAGGCTGTGATTCCTTAAAATGTTGTATTCTAGATTTACTATTGTGCGACCTCCTAATGGCTACTAAATGCCCAAATCTTTGAACTATAAATGTCTTGTTCATATTGCACACTTCATTTAAAAGAGTAGTGTTTAAACCAAGGTAACCCTGATGACATCATCTGGGTCATTTTGCCCGAAGTTCCTCCACAGACACAGACGATTTCACACAGCTGGTTTTATGAAGTGACATGATACTAATGTAAGTCAATATTTATATCTTAATTACATAAATTCCTGGAATTTCTGCTCTTAAGGTTTATAGTAAATAGATATGGGAGAGAAGGGGCATTAAAGGACCTTAAACCTGTCAATAGTTGGTTGACTGGTGCAGCTGGGTCAGTGTTACTCTCTTTCAGTTTAGTCAGAACATGTGTTTTGACTGATTATTTATGTTGCAGTTCCAGTTTATTAAAAAGTCACACCATGTAATTTTATTTTTTTGCTTTCATGTGTCTTTTCACAACACCATTCATTTTATAGGCACATGAACCTGTAGTTGCTGAGTGACATAATATTGAGGTCTTGTCACCTTCCCCAAAAGCCTGCCAAGTGTGAGTGTGTTGATCTAGTAGTTCCCCCGTTCTATGGAGGTTCACCTGGGACCAAACATCACTGAAAGGCGTGTTGGTCCACACTGGTCTCCAGCTGTATTTATTTCCTGGCTGGCAGCTCAACGATGGTGACGGTGGTTCATGTTAGTCACGGCCTTGCTCCTTCAGAGCAGCCACAGAGAGTTACTCTTGGCGCTGCTTCAGCCAGGATCAGAGACCTGATTGGATGCTCAGGACGGCAGCCGGATATCAAGGCTTTGGACATGCATTCACAAAGCTGATGGTTTATTTCTCTCGCTTGTCTATGTACATATTGACTTATTCCAGGCATGGAGGAATATTGGTTTAAATTGACGTGACCTGTTTTTATTACCTGGTGGATAATATAATGACAAAATACAAAAATGTCCAAGTAAGTGGTAAAGGTAGACGCTCATCACTTGGCTTTTGTAACTGTTTATAGTGTGATTTTTTTGCAGACTGTCAGAGGCCATGGAAGAACAGAGTTGCCAGGAGCCAGATAAACAGCTCAACATGAAAGTTAAAGAGGTCCATTAGGCAAATCGACTGACAAAGTGGATTGACGTGGAAATGGACTGTAGCATGAAACTGGCACTAATAGGTCCTTCGTGCGAGACAGACAGCCCACTCATTCAATTTGAACTTCTGAACACACACAAACACACTCAGAAACACACAGAAATGTAATAAAGGAAAAGAGACTTGGCATGAATCTGTGCCCTCATCACCCCTAGGGTCATGCACTAGCTGTTAGCGATAAGAGATCTCCAAAAAACGTAGGTGAGTGCAACATGGCAGCATGGCTGATCAGCTTACGGTAGGGGATGTCAGTCACTTAATAAACAGCTAATACAAGCAAACCTAAAAAATTTGACCAAAGAGATGGAAACAAAGCTCCCAACCTGCTGACAACGAGAGCACAGAACTGTTTTGGCTTTCTGGGAGAAGACTGGGTTTATTGTAGCTTTTTTCAAGCAGTTAAGTTTGGAATGGAATGAAACCAATGGACTAAAAGACAACTGGGGAACTGCAGTCCAACAATCCTCTGTGGCATCACGACAAACAACCCATTCCTCATTGTACTGTATAGACTCATGTCCCATTGTAGGTGGAAAAATCATTACTGAAGATTAGACTATGACCTTGCAGGAATGGCATTAGCGACCTTCTGTAAGTTTCTAGAGAACAGAGGCCACATCCTTTTAGGGTGATCCCAACCAGTGAGGTGAATTGTGGTTATGAGTGATATCTCTCAACAAATACTAGACAGATTGCAATTGAATTTACTTGAGACAATTATGTCCCTTAATGTCTATTGCAGGTCTCTTTGTTCTTCTTGGTAGTTCTTTATGGCAGTATGTTTGGGCTGTAGAGTCAAGATCAGACGCTTCACTGTTTGCATCACGGATAAGGGTCTAAACATCTTAAGTGCTTAAACCCACAGTACTGGATGAATCGTACAAGATAAAGACAGCCACTCAGATGTTAATGACCGACAATCATGTCAAACTGTGGATTTCAGGAGAAAGTACGTGTGTTGGCGTGAGCACACTGCTCCAGATGCTTGTCATTTTGGTCTTAGCACGCAGGGTCTGCTGTTCTGAATTCCCCGTCCCCTTTGCTCTGCTGTGCATTTATCATGTAGTTTACGGTACGGCAATATTCAACATCAGGGCTTTGTTCCACATGTGCTGCTCCACTACAAATAATAAAGCATCTGATAGGTTTCATCATGCACAGAGCTGCAGGGTATTTTCCAGCTCTGCTTTCACAACACATTTCCATTTCCATCTGCACACGAAGAGAAACTCAATGGGTTTATTAACACTGTGTGATTACCTGGAGTCCCAATGCTTTGTGATTTACACTGTTAGATAACACAGACAACACAGCTGCAGAGCCGCTGAATGTAAATTCAGTGCTCATTTAAAACAAATTTAAGGGGTTTGTACAAGTACTATATGAGATTATTGTCAGCATCATCAAGTAAGTGAAAATAACATATCTTGTTTATTGGGGATTGTGATTTTTTTTATAATTCACGGCTGAATATATTTTAATAAATATATTTTTATATCAGTTGTACATTGTTGTTTTTGATGTAACATTATTCAACTTTAATCATCTGTCAGTCGTTACCTTCACACAAACACACACTCCCTGTTCTGTATTTTTCTGTTTTTAATCATATCCAGGCTTTTATATAGAGTATACCCAGGTAATAATATTTCGGTATGATTCAACATCTAGTGTCTTAAATGCCTCCACATCAAGGCTCAATCCCATTTCACCCATGGGACCATAAGGAGTGAATTATAATTTTTGGTTAAACTTCTTTTAAGGGAGAAATGTTCATCCATGGTGTTGACTGTTTATTTTGCTCAAAAAATGGCTTTTGGAAGGCACACGTGGGACATGTGAAAATGTTCAAAAGATAGATTTTCATCAAAGGGGGACTACATTTTTGTCCTTCTTTTTTGGTCGGGTTTTTGGCATTTTGCTACTGAATAGGTCTGTTTTAAGAACATATTACGTGCTTGTTTCCTGTAATAGTTTGCATAATAACCTGTAACATTTGTGTGGATTAGTTGAAGAATTATCTGGACAGGATGTTGACACTTTTCAACCTGAACCTGTGTGAATAAAACGTATTTTCTTTAAACTAATAGCTTCAGAGGTTTTGTTCATGTGCAAACCTTCACTGAGACAGAATAAAAAGTCACTCACTAGTGTTTGCTGGCTGAGCTGATCACTCTCCTACCCAGACAGCGTTTTGACAGTGATGATGCCTTGGTGTGTTGGGGGACAGAGTATGAGAATTGATATTTTAACAACAGGTCCCACTTTTGCCCACACGTTGCACGTAGGTCTTATTTTACAATCCATTACTAGTGAGAAAGAAAAATGTCCAATACTAACTAGCAGTTAGCTAGCTAGCTAGTTTGTTTATTCTGGCTAGCTGACAATAGCTAGATCAACAAAATAAAACTTGAAATATAACAGTTTATACTTAATAGACTGATTGATATGCATTTGAAACTATGCCTTTGCTTTTCTTTATCCATAGTGTTAGTTTATGGCTGGTCACAATCATTTTAGACCTACAGTTGGAATGGTCAAAAAGAGGCTGTATGAAGAACAGGATGAGGAAAATGAGGAGGCAATTCCTGGGAGTCTGAAATCTCTGATGTTGAGGACCTAGAATATGTTCTACAGGATCAAGCTGGAGCTGTGGGTGTGTCCTGGAATCAAGCTCTCCTTAATGAAGAAGGCTCCTTTGATGACACAGCAGATGGGTCTTCTATATTATCAAAGGAGCCTTCTCCTAAATGAGAAGGGAGAATACGCTATAACAGAATATAAGCAAAGGAACACCCAGCCATGCATGAAATAACACAGGAAATTAATACGGGTCATTTTGACCCAATTTGTGCATTAGAAGGGGTTTGCATAGCTTGCGTATCAAAGAGTTTAGAGTAACATAAAAATTGTAAAATAGATAAATAGCTACAAGAATTGTAAGGTCATGCATTCATTATTATACTTAAAGTCCTGTAGTGTTATCAGCAAATTATTCTTATAGTATCAGAATTCTCATTCTCATTATACAGAAATGATTTAATAGAATATTATATAATTGTAAAAACAGCTTCTTTTAAAATGTTACTGATGTGTCCATGTGTATGTAGCATTCCACATGCTTTGACTAATTAAATAAAATGTCGGGGTACACACATATTATATAATATTTTACCAGATTAACACATGCTGTATGTAGTGGAGTAAAATAAAACACAATGTATTGAAGTCCATATGTTTTGTTCTCGTTGTCTGTACAGGTATAAGCATTTTCTTTGGTGTCTATGGTCAAATTTGCTCATATGGGCTGCAGCATGGTAAGCAGACACTCGCGTACCAGGATTCCTCACCACCTGTGAGTCTCCAGTGACAGTCCCGCTGCTGGCAGAGAGGAATCGCAGCACCATCAGATAACAAAGGTGCTGGAGCATGCACGGTTATACACAGGTGAGGAGTGTGTGTATCTGTGGTGTAGTGTAGCGTGAAGCGAGCAGAGCAGCACAGTAGATGACCCAGATAAGAGGATTATTAGTTTATAAAACATCTCACTGATGCAGCTGGGCCGGGATCATGAGGAGCCTTGTGCGGCCTGCAGTCAGCAGCACTGTGGGTGATGTTACAGCTCGCCACCCTGCTGCTCATCAGCTCCTCTCATGCAGTTACTCTCTACCGATATCTCATATACTTTGGAACTGTCCCTTTACTGTTTCCAATGTAATGGCTGGTAACACTCCGCACATGTAAACATACAGCATCGCAAAGCCACTGCTTTTGACTTTGATTATATTTATTGTATTTTGGGTCATTTGGGAGCAAGACTAAAGCAAACAGGAGCAAACAGTTACTGGACATATTTACATATTCAGCAGACATAGAGCAACATTCACTTTCATTTATTTCATATGCTTCTGTCCAATTTTCCAGTAAATCAACAAAAATAAGAAAATAAAGTAATTTCTGTTTATAACCAAAAATATATACAGCCTATATTTCTTTTAAATAGAAAAAGTGGCTCATTTTTTGGCTTGTTCTTAATTAGGTTTTCCCCCTTTCAGATGATTCTTGCTGTGATGTGTAATTGAGTTGTGTATAATCAGTCCGGCTTTAGTGTGTGTGTGTGCATGTTTTGCACATTTTGTGTGTAACCACTGTTGTTGTCTGGGATTATTTATCCTCACTGTGGCTTCTCCTGTCATCACTGGAAGCAGCAGAGACCCAGGATGAAAAACACATCACAGAGGCTAACATGGGAACACTCGTGCGGACAGGGGGAAACCGGTTCCATGAGGTTTGGCCAATGTCACGACAACCACGCTCGTTTCAAAACGTTCCCATCAACATTGTTATGCTAATGACCTTCCAGACGACTTCCCGCTCTCTGTCCAATCACGCAGCTCCACCCATGGTGACAGCGGGTCAAGCTGTGGAAAGAAGGAATCACACGGATGCAGACAGACAAATGAGATGCGATGACAAGGTTAATGCACTCCGAATGTCACATGCTGGTACCAAAGCATTGCTCAGATTTGTCTCAGTAACGTGTGTGTGTGTGTGTGTGTGGCCGTTAAGAGGGTGGTTTCAAAGACACACACACACATTTAAAACTCTTCATTTCAGCTCTATAAACGCCTAGAGCACGGTAGTTTGTTTTTGTCTTGGACTTGATGTCTCCTTCGTAACATCTGGTTCTGCAGCTTCACAGTCAGACCGAAGCCAGTGTCTGGTTTCCCTGCTGGGTTAGATTCACCACGCCTTGAGACGGCGACATGTTAACAGTGTCTTTCATGATACTGTCCAACATCCGCCCTTTCATCGCTTTCTTCCCAAAAATCTTTTATTTACATAGTTTATTTTCCCTATATTATTCCCTTCTGCTTGTCAGTATTTGAAAAACACACTGTCATTGTTAAATGGTTTCACCCACACTTGTTTTACTGTCACCTGTATTGTACGACCTTACTTTTTAAGTATAAGCCTCCTGGACTGATAACGACTAAAATCTCAGCTAATTGATGTAAAAAGATTTCTATATCAATTTGAATCCTGTCCATATCAACATGTGTGACCATTCACATACACTGGGCATATGCATGCCAGTGTAAACAGGAAGTAATCCATGTTCCGTTTGGACACAGGAATTCCCTCGTATTTCTCAAATAACAGCGTAATAATCAGAAACAATTCTAAATTCTGAATCGAACTGCACAACAGCTGTTAGCAAAGACAACATGATCAGAAACGCGTGTAATTCATTAGCCATGTTGTGTTCTACACTGGTAGGCGATGCTAATTCCCGGTGTTTTCTTCTGGAATGGGAACATGTGATGAGAGCTTGACAAATCCGGCTAGTTTGCGAACAAAAAAGACCCAATCAGCAAGCGGTTGTGAGTGTCAACCTCATCTTTTCCATAGATCTCCGCTGCTCCGGATTTTTCAAGCTCAATGTGACCTGTAGTGCTTCCAAACTTCTAAGAGCATTGTTGTCTTTCGCGAGGTGCGTTTTCAAACAAAACCAATAGTCTGGATATAGCATTAGTCACGTAAACTAAATGAAGCATTTGGTTACTTCATGAAGGACAAAGAGTCATGTGCTCAGCGCCATAAGCTCAGCTTTGTCAGCTACTGATGGTTTATGGGTGCACGTCAGTCACTCGCCAATCAAAGCCTATTCTCTCACTAAAGCGCCCCTTTGAATATGACCTCCTCCTCACTGATCCCTGCTCAGCTACACTGCTACACACACCCTGCTGCCGGCAACTTGTCTCCACCACCCCATTGAGTCCAAACATGATTGTGGTAAATTGTCTTCATCTTGAACAAATGTATCTTGCCTGCTATGCCCACCGGGGGGTTCTGCACATGTTCCTTGTTTTATCTTAACATGCTGCTCCGCTAATCCAGGGAACATCACAAGAATGGAGCCATCCTCACCAAAAGTAACTGTATTCCCATTGTGCAATAAAAGGTTAAATCATGACAAAGTGTTCCTGACTGAAATATAGGCCTGAATGATTTCTGCCCAGTGCGATGAGTCTGAGACCTCAGAGTGGAAAAGATGTGACATTGCCACAGCACAAGTGAGCTTCATGATGACACCACTGCAGATGTTGTTGTTTATAATAACTGAGATGGACGTGCAAGTCATTTTTCATTACAATTTCAAGACAACCAAATTCTGTGTGGGTGTTGTAATACAAGCCCTGTCTTATAGTGACAATATTTATAACTACAGCTTTAGAAATGCAGACTAATATGTTTCCATTTACAACTGTTGTTCTAACATGACAAATTATGTTATTGAAAAACTAGATCCAATCAGACCTCAAGTGATGGAAAAAGCACATGATGGAAATGTGACATTTATGTTTGTTTCGTCTTCATATGAATTTGATGAAGGTCATTGCTTCCCACAGGTCCGAGGTTTCATCTGGATGTTTAAGGAACATGTATTTGTTCACAGAGAGTGCTTCCATTATTCTTTGTTAACTTGTCAAAACAGTTCTCTGCCTCAATCAAGCAAAAAACACCTGACTTGCAATATTTCAACTTTTTCCGAACTTGCCTGCAAATGGAAAATATTCATAAAAGGAGGAAAACACAATTGAGTCTTCTTGGCAAAAGAAGAAAAACTTGAAGTTTTCATGGTGGTGATTGATGAAGCTTCTAACATGCGACAAATGCAAAAATGCAACAAATGAAAAGATAACAAATATCTCTGGGTCAATAAGCACACGTAGAAGACACCGACAAAGATCTAAAGAGAGTTAGTGGCAATAAGAGTTGACGCCGGTGTCTTTGTCTTTGAAAACCAAGTGATCTCTGCAGTGGAATTAATACCTTAATAATAAGACTTGGCACACCAGTAGATCCTTTATTACTGGTGTGTAGTCATTAAGGTGGGACAGCATGTTGCCAGAGTAACCGTGAAGCTGCTTTCCAGATATGACCAGACCCTTGACCGTGGGTGGTTGAACTGCATTGCTCTCTCATTCCCAAAATATGTAAAAATTTACAAAATAAAAGAAATTGCTGAAAAAAAATAAAAAAATAATAAGACTTACATACACTTCCTGTCTCTCTCTGCTGTACCCGACTGCTCCACCTCTTGCCTGAATAATGCGAACTGTGAACTCGTCTGTGTAGAGAACCTCCCGCGGTCTTGTGCATGTGTGAAAGGCAAACTGCTGGTTAAGTCCAGACCCAATTCTCCAGACTTTTTCCACATGTCATATCTGAAACTGAAAATGTAAAGTTGTCACTAGTTTATCTTCAGAAGCCTTTGATAGAGGTTTATCTGGCAAATGAGCCAAACAAGGCGGTCATATTGTGTGAAACATCTACCTTGTCAGAGGGGGTACGTACCGGGGGGGTGGGTTGGATACCAACGTTAACTGGTCGGTAGCTGTTGTTTCAAGAGTAGCTCACAAGCCAATAAAGTGTGGGCATCCCTGATTTAGGTGAAGGGGATCTAGTGGCAGAAATTGAATAAAAAATAATAATGTGTTTCATCTAAATTGTAAGAATGGTTGTTTTATTTACCCTAAAATGGGCCATTTCTTAAAATACTTCACATTGTGAGCAGGTTCTGTCTACAAACGCCGCCATGTTTTTTTTACAGTAGTCCAAACCGGACAAACTAAACACCTTTTGAGTTTTTATGACCACAGGTTATCTTTCCTGTTTAGATGGGGAGGGTGAGGCTAGGGGTATTCAGCTGCAACATTCAACCTCACCACTAGATGTCACTAAAGTCGACACACTGAACCTTTAAACATGAACATATTTGTAACTGCAGCTTTTAAATTTCCACCGAAATGTGCTGTAGTTTTTGCATAATCATAACTGTCACAAAAGTTCAACATTCAATTAAAAAATATATTAAATATTGTAACATTTTTAAGTAAACGGCAAATACTAAAAGCCTTTTCGTCGTGTCTTATATGTTGTTGTTGTGAGCAGCTGAATCAGCACTACAAACCAAAAAACGTGATCACTGCAGGAACGAGACGCACGATCCGTCCACAAGCCTTGAACTCGACATGAAGTCAAGTCCTGAGGTCGGGCGGTGCAGACATCCAGGACAGCTGAAACATTGAAGCGGTGGTGTGGAGGGAACATTTGATGTGTGCGTGCTGATTATTCATCACGGAGCAGCTTCTATTTGCTTTCTTAAACCAGAATAACCGAACATTCCTGCATAATCCATCACGAGACATGCTTTCTGCTCCCAAACATCTTTATTAGCATACGACCTGATCTCCTGAACTCTCCAGCTCTTCAGCCTGGAATTCCTTATCTGCTTTACACAGCGCTAATAAAACTTACACTGTGTAGGTATGTGTGTGTGTGGTACTGTGCTCATTGCCTGTTTAGGGCAGGATATTAGAGAGGCCTGGAACACCTCACAGTGTGTTAACGCAGCAGGACACATGGAGGCAGCAGCAGCGATGGTGTTTGTTTGAACAGTGACTGATAGAGAGAAGACTGCACAGGTTCACTTCATGTTTGGAACGTATATCTACAATCCTCTCTTTTCTGATTTACTCCATTTTCTTTGTCCTGCTCTCTTTATTTTCATCTGCTTTCTTTCTGTTCCTCACCTCCTCTAACCTCTCTTTTGTCCTCATGTCCCCTTTCCTCTCCTCTTGTTTTGTCATCTTCTCCCTTCTCCTCCTCTTCTGTACCTCATCTACCCTTGTTTGTCTTCTCTCCTCTTCTGCTCTTATCGCGCTCACCTTTCCGTCTGCCTGTTCATCCCCCCTTTTCTCCTCTCCTCCTCTTTTGTCCTATCTTTCCCCTTTTTCGCCACCTATATCATATCCTTCCCTTTCTTTTATCCACTTATCTCCTCTGCCCCTTTATGCTATCCTTTATGTCCTCTCATCCAATCTTAATTTGTTTCCTTTTGTCCTGCCGTCTGCCTCTCTTCATCTGTCTTCTCTCTTCTCTATATCTTCCTCTTTTTTCCTCTCTTTTCATTCTAACCTCTTCTCATCTTGGACCGTCTATTCTTCATTTCCTGTCTTCTTGCCACATTTCTCTCTTTCCCCATCACGCCATCTCTATATTCACTGTCCTATATTCTTTCCTTTCCTCTCCTCTTATTGTGCTCTTTCATCCTTTCTCTGTGCCCTTGCTCCACTTGCTCCCTCTTCTCATTTCCTTGCCTGTTTTGTCATGTCTCTTCTGTCTTCCACTCTTGTCCTGACCTTTTTATTCTCTCGATCATTTCGTTCTTTCGTACTTATTTCCCCCCTCACTATTCCTCATCCTTTGTCCTGGCCCTGCATCCTCCCCTCTTTATTTTCCACCCTTCTTCCTTCCCTACCACTTTTTTAAGTCATCTCTCCTCCCTGCCCTCTTTAGTCCCCTACTCGGTTTCTTTAGTCTTTTCTGTCTCCTCTCCGTAGTTTCCTTTTGCCTCTTGCCTCCTTTTCTTTCCTCTCTCCTCATGTTCTCCCCTGTCGCCCCTTTTGTTAGTTTGTCTCCCGTCATTCTCTTCTTCCCTGTTTGTTGCTTTCGATCTGTTTCTTGCTGTGATGGATGGAAACACATGCACTGGTCAGCCAACTCTCTCAGTCTCATCTCTTCACCATCACTTTATCACAGACAACAGGCAGCCAAACAAACCTAGTGAGTTTTTCCTTTTCTAACAGAACACAGCTTTTTTGATCTGTTTACTCACTATATACAATATGATAGTGCTAACATTGGCCTTTTTATCATATATGTCAGGTCTTCAGATTATAAAGTTTGCAAAATATTTTTTTAAAAATTAACTTTCAATTATTCTGAGCTGAATCAGTTGTCATATCAGATCAGCATAAACATTAGGATATATAATAGGATCAGTTCAAGATTTTCTACCATGACTCAATGATAATGTTTGAAAGAAAAAATACACCTCTGGTTATTTAACAGAAAAATATGTCATCTGTTAAAAAATCTTATATCCGAGATTGAATCACAAAATACAAATGTAGCTCTCCTAAAACATCTATGGAATCATTGGACAAGTGAAACACGTTCAATTGTATTTGTATTTGTAATCCAGTGCAGTTTGAGTCTCCTTAGATTTTTTCTAGACTCACTTTGACCCCTGAAATCAAATCAGTTAATCCTTAAATCCAAGTGACAACTGGTCATAATTTGAAACTCCCATGGGGAAGACTTGAGATTCTTGAGGCCAATTAGAACATTTTTGAGGCCACCATGACCTTGAACTTTAACCTTTGACCACCCAAACCTAATCTAGTTCATCTGTCAGTCTAAGTAAACATTTGTGCCAAATTTGCAAGTTCTTTGGCAGCGTTGACAACGTTTAAGGCTAAAAAACGTTTTTGTGGGATCACAGTGGCCTTGATCTTAACTATAAAATTCTAATCAGGTCATCTGTGAGTCCAAGTTTGTGACAGATGTAATGAAATTCCTTATGGGTGTTACTGATATAGGCTACCATGTTCACAAGAACATTAACTCACTGTGACCCTGACCTTTGACCACCCAAATTTCAAAGAGTTCCCTCAGGCTGCTCTTAAGACAACGGGTTCATGTGGCAAAAAGAGTTATGTGAGGACACAATAACCTTGACCTTGACCTCCAAATTGTAATCAGTTCATTCTTGAGTCCAACTGAACCTTTGTATCGGATTTGAAGACATTCCCTCATGGCGGTCTTGAAAAACCATGTTCACAAGAGTGGTACAGAAGGATTGTTGATGTTGTTAGGCACATGCCATTCACTCCAAAAACTACTAAACTGACAAACTGATTTGGGGAATTCTTTCACAGCAACTTCTTTGCTATTTCTTTCATATATCTACTGTTAACACAACCATGCATTAATTTAGCCGGTAAACCTTCCTTAAAGAAACAAATATACAAGGTATAAAGGATAATGCAATGTGAAGTAAATTCCTGCTTATTTTCAGCCTTCGGCCCACATGGGCCATATATCACTTTGGCATGAACTTGCCAGGGCTGTATGTAATTCTGTTACCATCTTTAGCAGCCAAACTTACTTCAGCTGTCCCCTGATATATTCTCATGATAATAGATGGCCAAAGACACACAGGGGTGTTTGGATGTTATTTGTTTTCTTTTCTCCAGCTCTGTAGGGCATCACCTACAGCCCACTCACCCATTACAGTTAAGAAGAGTGCTTTTTGGACAGCCCAAACCTAGTCATCAAGTATATAGTGGACATGATGAAGTACTAGTAGATTTATGTTGAGCAGCGGGACCATCCCACTCAGAGGCGAGATGCCTATAAAATGGTGTAAAATAATACCTTAGTTGTAATCATATTAATCTGTCTGTTTGGCAAGCCCAGATATGTAAACTGAACTACCCCTCCCACTCTGTTCCACAGAAAGAGGCACTGAGGCATCAGTGGAAGAAACGTGAAACTGTGAAATGTTCTGTGAAACAAATATCATATCTTTTGGCAAAAGGAGCTTTCTGTTCAGGTGATGTTCAGTTTGACACGAGGTGGATAGCTGGCCTGGACACATGCGTGCTGGCAGGGTGATACATTTCAGTCAATGGGCTTTTGATCTTACTTAATATTCACATGTGGAGACTCAAAAACGTGGAAATGAAGCTGACTTAAGGTGACAACAACAATGCAGTCATTGAGCAGGACCAGGACAGGCTGATCGATGGAGATGAGGAGGATGCATTTATAGACTTAAACAATATGCAAAGCTGTGTGAGCACAGTTTTCTACTACATGAGGAACTACTATAAGCTCCACTATTACAGCAGTGGTGACTCAGACCAGTAACCTGGCAGATTTTGCTTCAAACTCCAAGAAGCCTGGACAAAATCACTGATGCCTTTGCACTCCACCCAAACAAATGACACATTGTGTTATGATGTCTTAACAGTTGTTATCCTCCTCTGTTGGCTATTGTACATTTAACTCATTTGGTGGCTGAGGCACATTTTCGGAATCCTTAAAGGTAGTTATTGCTACGTGATGGTTATTGATATAACATTAGGTCTATGGAATAAACTGTTTATTCATTAGTGCTAGTGTTGGTAAGTGGTAGCCTGAAGTGATGTTAGAATCTGGGGCAGTAATGCAAACATGCGTGTGTGGCTTGCTGCTGTTTTCTGTCATCTTTATCCAGTATCT
This sequence comes from Limanda limanda, assembly GCF_963576545.1. Taxonomy (NCBI): domain Eukaryota; kingdom Metazoa; phylum Chordata; class Actinopteri; order Pleuronectiformes; family Pleuronectidae; genus Limanda; species Limanda limanda. Next base: position 20,550,943 of record NC_083639.1, read on the forward strand.
CACCTTATGTTTAACAGAATGACATTGTAATAACCGTGAGTACTGTGTGCATGTCCACATGCATGTATGTGCATGCGTGTTGGCACCTTAATAGGCAGCCCTAAATTTCAGAGCACCCTTTGCTGACAAGTTGGGCTCTGGCTCTGCCATTGCACAGCAAAGTAGAAACTTTATTTTGTGCACCACAAGCTGCACTGTGTTGTTGTTTTACCAGCTTTGTAAATACAGATACATTTTTAAAGGGCACATATGTTCACTAGCCACAGCATGAATAAAATATGCCAATGTCTGTCTGTCTGTCCACTCAACTCTTGGGTCCAGAACGAAACATCTCAACATCTACTCTGTGGATTACCATGGCGTTGGGTTTAGGGTTAGTTTGGTTCATGGTTCCCAGAGGATGAACATAGATGTTCTTAGTAATTCTTCTACTTTTCTACAGCCAACCTTCCTAATACTTGTGGTTTTGAGTAAAACTCACGCAACAACTAGTGGATAGATATAATTTGGTACAAGCAATCATGTTCCATTCTGCATGAACTGCAGTAACGTTGCTTTTGACTGTTTATGTGGCAACATCACAAGGTCAAACATTTTGTCTGTCTACTTACAAAAACTACAAAAAGTGCTGCCTCACAGAACAAAGCTGAAGACACTTTCAGCATTGTTTGTTGTTGTTGAATGTTACTTCTTGGTTAGAGAACAAAGCCGGTTGGTTGCCAGAGAGACCAGAAGGGTAAGCTTGTGTGAGTCACATCTGTGCCAGCAGTTTTCATTGTTGTTTAAGGGGGAGTTTTGTTTCAGGCATATGGAGGAAATTAATGATGGAGTTCTTGACAATCTGTAAAAGTTTTTCTTCAAAGATCTTGATTTACAGCCTGGTTAACAGTGAAAGTACCATATTAATACAGTAAGTATTGCTGTAAGTAAAAGAGCTGCAAAATGTTTGGACAACCTCAAGTCGTTTTTACTGTAACAAATAGTCTTTGATGTGAATCTACTTGTCTGATGTAAACCTCAGATCGTAGACAAACATTGATGATGCATCACTTTATCTCTCCACTAGATAAGTGAGTGTGTTCACTAAAAGATTTACGCATGTGTGTGTGTTTGTGTGTGTGTGTGTGTGTGAATAGGCACAAAAAAAGTCCATAGGTAGGAAATACTCACCTGTCCCTGTGATCAGCTCAGATAGATATGAAGTCAGATACATCGCAGGTCCAAAACTCACACAGACACACACACACACAAGTCAGACACACACTTCACACTTGTGGTAGAAAACACTTTGTCCTCTATCAGCTTTAGATGTTTTCATGATTAAGTCCAGACCAGGAAGAGTGAATGAAAGAACGAAAAGTAAAAGGAAAATAGATCAGTTATTCACATTTGGTTTTTATAGAGTTTGAGTTCAGAAACCAGGGAACTCAAATATGCGACATACATAACAAATGTTTGTTTTAGCCATGTGTGAAACCTTCTGGTGATAGTAGAAAACATGTTTGTGTGGTTATGTGGTACTGTGCATGTTTTGTGTGTGAATACATGTGCATATAACTATGTCCAAAGAATGTGTGTGTGACAGCACAGAGGCCATTTGTGTTTAATTTAAACTGGGAGGGAAGGGGACCCAGACTGAGAGGCCTGTCATCACTGGGAGAGGACTGCTCCGCTCTGCTCAGCTCCCTCATCTCCATAATGGCTTCCAGTTGCTCGTAAAAACACTGAACCATGGGAAACCGTGAGAGGCCAGCGGCCATCAGAACCTCCTCAGATGGACTGACTGACCGTCTGGGTATGAAAGGCTGCTCGAGCTTGTGTGTGTTGTGGTGTCACTCAGACATAAGACGAGATGACCGGCCGATGGGGCGGGTACTGTTCACGGCAACCACTAACCAGGGGCGGAATTTTTTTCCTTTGAGGACTGCTTGATATGACGATATATATCGTGTGATGATAGAAAAACATCTTACGTACCATATTATTCTCGATTATCCTCTATTATCCTCAACTTATTTTGATGTGCTGCAAATCACTTTTTATTGCAAACATTTTCATCACTTGGACGCTGCTTTGAGTTCTTCCACACGGCATGGAGTGAATGGCACAGAATGGGGTAATTCCAAAGAGGAGAAAGACTGACCAGCCAAGACAAAACAAGGAGCTCGTACCAAAAAGAGAGGCTACTTGTGGCCCATGGATGTGGTTGATGTGAAAAGTTGGACGTTGACCAGAAAAGCCATAGCCTACTTTGCAAATGATATTACAGACCTGTCCCCACTACAGACTCAAACAACACTAACGCTTTTACCTCCTACACAATTATAATGAGTTTAGAGACCGTCTATGGATGAGAGCTACAATGATACATGAACACTCAGAAGTTACAAGAGGCTAACATAATTATCAAATAATCAGGAGACAGCTACTGCTGTTACAACTTGACATCTGTAAAGAGATGGCACCTAAAGGTCTATTTGAGTGCACAGTGATATACCTCCACTTCCTCCCATTACAAAAATGAAGTATCCCGACTATGGACTGCCATCTTGTGCATGTGGAGCCAGAGTTGGTGCAGTAGCCGGTTCCCTTCAATACAATATATATTTGACCACTCCTGACTCTCTGAGTCGTCAATCATGATGTCTCTACCAGCTTTTATAGTATCAAATACATCAGTGTGACAAATATATATCGGACTTGTCCTTTGACTTTTTAGTTTGGTCCATATCCCTTCCATTAACATAGAGAATACCCTAAACTGCAGCCTACCACCAGGTGGCGATCAAAAACTTTGGCTTCAATTTTTTTGGAGCTACCATGTTGCCCATTTTTATAAGACAATAATAAGTGTTTTGAGTATTGAATACAATTTTCTTGAATTATTTTATAAATAATTGTTACATATTTGTGAGATTATCTATTCAATACAACTTCATTTATTTGAAACACTGTGGGACACTATACACAATGACAGGCTAATAAGTAAACCAAATTTTAAATGATCATCATTGTTTGATTTAACCCTGCACTTAACTATTGGTGAATCATGATAGAGATTGGAAGAACATTGCAGTTTACACAGTAACAGGAGTAAGTGTAGTGACTGATCCCGGACTCTAACCAACCTCTAACACACCCAATGATTATGATAATCAATTCCCAAATCCCCTCCTGTATCCATATGTGCCCAGAGGGCGCAACAAAAGCCAGCACAGTCTGATGCCACATCCTCTGCACATTGATTATGGTGCATGCCATCTAACTAAACTGCATTGCTCATAGTTATAAAGTCATCAGCTCTAGTTTATCCTTAAAAACCATTGGACTAAGATGACATCACAACCTTGTCATCTAAAGAAAACAATCTCATGCAATGAGTCGTCCAGAAATCAAAGAAATCGAAATAGTTAACTCGTTACCATAAGGCGACATCTTTATAGTGATATAAAACAAAATAAAACCAAATAATTGCGATCACAACAGCTTCACATCCTCCAAGTTATTTGTAATAGGCAATGAAAAGTAACATTATATAACTTAAACGTAGTCAATATAAAGAAGAAAATATTTCTTACAAACACCTTTCTACAGAACTCAAGTCTGGGTAATTTGCTCACATGTAGAAATAGCTTATAAGGAAACTTCTCTATGAACTCTATACATACACTGTATACAGCATTTCTGTATACATTCCTCTGGGGCACTTAAGTCCTGATCCTTGTCAACAGATTTGTGTTTTATTAGGTGTAGAAACGGCAGTTAGGGCCTGCGGCTCTGCGGGCACCATTCTTACCAGCATAAACACCTCTGACGCGAACAAGCAGTAGCAATTTTGTGGGGGTGACGATTGTATCTGTGTGTGTGTCTGCGCGCACATGATTACACGTGTTTATCCATTTGTGTGTCTTCTACTGTGTGTTAGTGCCTGATTGTGTAATCACAGGAGGAATCAGCACCAGAGTTGAATCAAGATAAATAGTTTGTCTCTATTGATGCAACAAGATTATGTTTACTGATAATCTGCTTTTAAAAAACTAAATTCTTCAGTGTTCAAGAAACAATGACACTGGAAGCACATCTATAATCTTAAATTGCAAGAAGTAAAAGATGTGACAGATTGCAAATCCACTACAGTAAATCGTTATTGTTATTTGTTATATTTCTATTTTTATAAATATAAATAATATAATGTATCATTATAAATATTACTTACCAACTTCCATAGCCATGCACTTTGAGAGAGGTATGTCTGCTTTCTACTCGAGTGTACCTGTTGTGAGCTGTGAGGTTTGTTTTGAGAAAACTATGTTATCTTTTTTCCTCATAAATGGTTAATTGGTACATACTGGTTACATACTAATTTAATTACCAGTACGAACCACTCACAACCATTCACACCAATAGTTATCTCCAATAACCCAGTCCCAATCTGCTTCCAGTCTATGGACTGTGGGAAGAAGCTGGAGAAAACCCACGCAACCATATCTTATATATTTATATCTTGTGGACCAGCATGTATGAACCTGACAGTCTATAAACAGAAGAACATGTATTAACTGTACAAATTGTTCATGAGAGTATAAAAGAAAACATCGCTGAATGATGCAACACACACATTTGGCTTCACACGGACGAGTGTTCAGTGTTTTGAAGCCCATTTTTAACCTTTGGTAACATTTTTTACATCTTTTTGAAAAGTTTGGGAAATGTCATTTTTACTCTGACAGGCCAATTAGAACCAGTCGGCTCAATAAAACCTGTTATATCAACAATATACATGAAAGGCACATTTTTATTTTATGTCTGCCCAAGCATCTGTTTTATGAATGTAAAGGGTCTGCTGAGTTACAATGGCCAAGATCTGCAGCGAAGAGAGTCCTTCTCTCCCACATAAAAAGAGCCTGAAATGAATGGTCCTGTTATTTTCCCATGAAGCTGCTACGTCACTAAATAACATGGCCGCCTACGTACTGTTTTTACTGTGATGGCATGCAATTACAGTTATGTATGAAATATAATAGACGAACAGAATAAAAACTTTTCACAGTGGTGACATATGTCCCTCTCCAGTTTTGTTTGTAAAGGTGGTTAGGGTCATTCAGCTGGTTCATCCGGGCTTTCAATATCTGAATCAGACCTGCATTGGTATGGTAGCAAATACACAGTTGTTACCGTGGCTGCCGCAGTGTTTAAAACTGGTAAGGAAACCTCTGGTTGAGGGGCTTGGCATTCGCAACAAAGACTATAAGTGGTTGATAATCACAAAAGAGATGGCCAGCGAACCAGTCAGAGCAGACTGGGCTTTTGGGAGTTGTGCCAAGCGCCATAACAGAGTACCTTTAATACACCTCCAAATTAAAATTACTGTAATTACCAAAGTGTAACATTATCAATGTATACAAATCAATATGTTCACAATATACCTAATGTCGTGACCCTCAATGACAAAAGGTCAAAAGACTTCAGGAAGGGAAAATGAGAGCAACCATTGTTTGACTGATGTAAAGATGGGTCACATTGACCCACAACATAATAGTGGTTAACTAGTGTTGGTCAGGCCATGTGTTCCTGAATGTACTTCCCTGGGAAATTGTCACATTCCTCTGGCCCACAGAATCTGTGGTCAGCCACACATACAGTTTTATTGTGGGAGAGTATGTTACAATGTGAGAATGCCAATGAAGTGATTGATATCGCCTATGCTTAGGATTGTAGTGTGTGTGTGTGTGTGTGTGTGTGTCAAGCGCCTTGTTCTCTTGTGCTTTGTGAAAGGACACATGTTTGATAGATTACTTGATTTGGACCACAGACTTTTGCGTGTGGCAGACACAGATCAGAATTCTGTCAAATAACATCACCAGTACCTTCGCCAACAGAACATTTATGTGTGGGTGGATGGGCGGAACAGGACAAAGAGGGTTGATGCGTGACAGAACGATAGTGTAATTTAGCGACAGAGTTATGAAGAATTTGTAATCATATGGCTTTTGTGTGTGTGTGTGTGTGTGTGTGTGTGTGTGTGTGCGAGTGAACATTCTTCAGGGATCTCATCATTGACACCAACAGGACAGAGCTTCCCCGTATCAAAACACTGTCTGTGCTGCATTCAGGTTATCTAATTGGCTCCAGACGGAACAATGAACACTGATGCTGAAAATAGATCAGAGGGCTTCGACTGTCACACACACAAACACACACACACAAACACTGTCACATGTGCTAAATCACATGAACAATGTGTAACACTTGCATATATAAATGTAAACACACATGTGAAGTCATTATCACATATATACATACCAACTGTATGTATAAATACAGAGTTTTACACACTATTATCATAGTGATTCACTGTTTCCCTTCTGAGGAAAACATCCAAGGCAGTTGAGAGCATGCACAACCGAGACAAGGTGGCTGAGCTCCTGTTGGCTCCATGCACATTTAAATTGGATCTGAATGGAAATGGACATTTTCAAAACACAAAGGCTAAAAGTAAAATAAAACAATCTTTGAACTCGATGGAAAAGATCATGAGGTCAATGGAAGATGTACAGGAAAAGAGAACTGTGGTGTGAAGAAAATCTGACTGTTTTTAACCAACTTTAATTATCGAAGAGGATATGTACATAGAAAAACTCCATTCAAGTAAACTTCTCTGTTCAAAACTGTGACACTTTGACACTTTAACTTCCAGTGAAAAATAACGGACTTACTGTACTTTGCACAATCCAGTCTCTAGTGTTTATTTACAACGTATTGCACAATCCCTTGTGTAAACATGCTTGGCAATAGAACCCCATTCTGATTCTTCAGGTGACTTCTGAGTCCTGACTGGACAGATGTGACAGAAAATCTCCGGTAAAATACTTGCAGGATTTCCATAAGTTTTGGATCATGTCACAAGAATAAAACAGCTGCACTGCTGTTTCTATATACTGTAGGTCTCAGCTGTGTCTCAATCTTGAACAAATCTGCTCTAAGTGCCAGCTCCTTTACAAAAGAATCGAAGGAGGAAGACAAACATGCAAAGCTCAACTTAAATAATAAAGAGACTTTACTTTTGAACACTCTCCACGGTTAACTTGGTGATTATCTGCTGCCAATAGAACTTCAATCTAACAACAGTGGATCATTCTACATGACCATAAAGGGGATCCATTGCAGACTGGCAAAACCAGTAGCAATGCGTATCCATGATGGCAACATATTGTTCCTGCTTGGACTGAACATGTTGTTCCTTCTCCTGTAGAGCAGGAAAGGGCCACAATACCGGCCGCTGGACTGGTAAAATACGTCCATATAAAGCTATCAAATGAAAACAATGCAATGGTTAGCTGAACAATACCATTTAGCAATCGAGTGCAAAGAAAGTCACCACAACTCACTGGGACACCAGCAACCCATCAGTGATTAAAATAACCAATTTGTGTACTTTGTCTCTGAACCGACAAGCACCCAAAAGGTGGAGCTAGAAGTCGTAAAGGTTTCCCTAGTGTGTGTGGAGGGGGTTGGCATTGAGTAATGTGCATGAGTTAGTTGAGATAAGGTCTCGACAACAGGTAGAACAGAGCATTGTATTCTTACCATAGTCAGATGTGGTCTAGAAACTCAACAGTGAGAGGTCCCTCGTAATAAGGGTAAGGGTTAATTATACAACCCTTATATCAATCAATATACCTTGACTCAGACTATAACTTGATACAGTTTTGTAGAAAAAGTTAGAAGTTTAAGCAAAACATTTTTATAGGCACTTACTTATAGCACATGAAAATTATACTTTCTTGATTCTTGTTGTTCTGGGTTTGTACCCTCATGGTTAAATGAACCTATTGTAAGTCGCTTTGGATAAAAGTGTTAGCTAAATGAAATGTAACGTAATGTAATATCAGCTTATGAGCTGTCGAAACCCAGGATTGGGTGTCCTTTAGATCTTCAGTCTAACGCTCTCCTGACCGAGTTATTATGGCATGCTATATGGCAGTCAGGTTGGCTATGTGGTGCCAGACACACCTTTTGCTAAAAAACTGCTGAAATATTAGCATGTTCTCCTGCTGACATTGCTAAACAACGGGTTGCCAGAAGGATGGCCCACTATCACATATGAAGGAGATAAGCTAAGAAGCATTGAAAGTCCTATTCTTATCATTTAGAGAATTCAAATAGCTGTAATAATGGCCGCCACTAAAATATACGTTCATACATTCTAATGCAAAATATACTAAAGACAAAGTTCCATTTCTTTTTCAACCCTCATAAAATTATACTCACCAAATGTGTTTGTGACTATGTAAGGTGAAGGTACTGTGTGGTTCAGGTGTTGCTGCTGGAAGTTGCTATATCAAGTGTGGCCACTGTGCCGAATACAGAGAGTACGACATGTACGAACTGTGGTGAGGGATCCAAGAAGCAGCATAAAGTTTAGGAACCGCTGACCCAGGCTACCTTATGCTTCTATCCTGATGTGCTCCACCAACCACTAAGCTCATGAATAACAATTCAAGTTTGTATTAATAATACAAGTTTGTGATTCTGCTTAGTACAAACTTACAATGTCAGATAGACCACCAACAGACCTACACTTTAATCTTTTGCAAATCATGCAGCCCTCTGTGTGACTAATGCATTGGTGCTGCTCACAGCAGCTTGTCACTGTAATGAGGCCCCGTGGACGTCAGATAGTAGATAACAATACTCAACACATGCAGTGGGAGGAGGTCACAGTCTCTTGATGGAAGAGTTAACTGGTTCCAGCTTCTAAATTACTTGTCACCACGGCAACTCCAGTCTCCGCCCTCGAGTGGACTGTATTGGGCAATTCTCAATGAGTTTCCAAAGCCAGAGATATTATATCACCTATACACGCATGCACACACATGCACGCACGCACACTCACACACACACACGGCCACACACAGCAGTTTGCAGAGCCAGAGAGTGAATGAGATTTATTGTTATTGTGATAACCCGGGGGTCCAGCAGTGGTTGAATATGGCTGAAATAAGGCTGTTTTAATAAGGCCTGATTTAAAGAGGGACTCCTGGAGGAGTTACACAAATGCGCACACACTTAATCTTGGAACGGTTGTCTCTCACTCTCCCTTACTTTCAATAAGTTTCACCTTGTCAGGCTGTGGGTGTGTGTGCGGAGGGGAAGAGAACAGAGGTATTTATGGGGATCATTTAAAATCATCTGTCCTGAGTTGCATGCTATCCATGCCATCTCCCCTCAGTTATGAATGTGTGTGAGTATGTGAGTTCCCATGGTAGATCAGGTCTCTGTATGGCTAAACTAAGCACACAGCCATGACAAACATTAATCTATTGAATTATGACCTGCCAACAATACCACCAGATCAGGTTTTAAATTTAATATTAAAAATCTAGGAGGAATACCATTGGTTGCAGTAATTAGAGGAGAGTGAGCCCTGTGCAGTTGGTTACTGAGCTGATATCGAACACAATGATTCTATATAAACATCTCTACATGTTCATATAAATGAAATAGGCAGTTATTGTGTATTGAATAGAGGAATAGGGCGACACTTTTAGCAGGAATAGTGTTATGTGTACACGCGCACAAAAAACATAAAAACACTGCTTCATAATGCTTTTAGTGTTAAAAAAACTCCCATGTGTAGCTTCACTCTTAATGCTCCATACATTGAAATGTTTTTTTTATACACTAGTGCCTTTAACTAAGCGGTTTTATTAGGGTCATACCACTATTGAATTTGATTCTATCTTAATTTTTTATATATAACACAGTTCGATCTAATTTATTTCTATTTTCTTTCTGTTTATATATTTTTTAAGATTTTGATACAGATTTATCGATTTTATTTATTTTACCTCTCTTAACTTTTAAACCTCTTTTTTTTGCCATTTTAAATTTTTATTTTGCTTTTAAATTGTTTTAAGCTGAGCTTTTAGATAAAAATGTTTTTTTTATGTTCCTGTACAGCACCTTGAATCTACCTCAATGTATGAAAGATGCTTTAGAAATACTATCGTTAATTGCTTTTATTGTATGTGTACATACAACATCAACAGCAAAGAAACCTTCATCAACAGTGTGACTTAAACGTTCTCTGTTCAAATAGGAAGCTGATATCCGCTGAGAAGCAATTTAGTAAAGTTAATGGAAATGTTCCAATATAATTTCTCATGCTAGCAGTGTGGGTCACTGCTGTTTGGTGGCTCTTGTTATCTCATCAACCCTTAGTTGAATGTGATGTTAGATTATAAAAAAATGAAGCATATTATTACAATTATTATCATTAGTGTGCTGCCCTAGTCGTTTTCTATAATATAACTAGACAAGTAACAAGCAGGTTATAATGTAGTTGAACTACAATGGTTGTAATTATGAACAAATGTTTTAAACGTTTCTTTTAACCATGAGAATGATCATTCTATCTCTTCTACCTCAACCAAACCTGTATCACAGCTTGTCACAGTGTCAGCTTTGTGCTTGAATCAATGAGAATGGTCAAAGTAATCCTGCAGTTGATCTTGGATACTGTTGAGTATAGTTCCTTCAAAATATCATGCAGCCAGATTATTGTTTTTAGATTGGGTCTTAAATTTTTTCCCTTGAGTTTGACAAATACATGTATCTCAAATGTTTTATTTCTTAATCAAAAAGCTGTATAAAGTTGTCAATTAGTGCCCGTTTCATGTAGGTTTTTACTCTTAGAAGAGACCCAGCATTTCCCCACCCCCCATACAATTATTTATATATATATGACGAATATGCTGCTAATTGGACTGCTGCCAAAAAAAAAAAAAGTGTACTGATGCACAATGACGATAAAGAAACTATCTATATTTTTAATTGTCCTTAGGGTCAACTCAGTCCATCGAATGTGCTAATGTGATAACCTGACATGTTACAGCCAAGGATATTACACTGACTCATACAAAGCAATAAAGTAGTGGTCGTTATCATGTCTGATTGCTGAAGATATACGCAGTGAATAGTTTGCAAGCTCATCGACCTTCTTGAGTTCTGTAAAAGTAATTAAAGTCTGTTCGAGTCAGACAGTATGTCATGCACTTGTGTGATTGGAGAGTTTCAAAATGTACCTGGCACAGACGCTGAGAATAAAATGTTTGAGGGGGGAGCACACAGCGAGTAGGTCCAGGAAAAGATAGAGGAAATAATGCGTAATGATTGACATGAATTGTATGAGATTTTATAAGCAAGTCTTCTTAGTTACCATTGGCCGGGTTCTGGTTATGAAAGTGTTACCAGGCAAGCGACCAGTTATGTCAAGGGACAGTGTTCAGATATTATCCAGATACTGTTCGGTCCTATTCACCAAGTGGACATAAGTACTGTACAGAAATTAACTCCAGAAAGTGTTCAGACAATGGAGAGCAGAGTTTTCATTTCACAAACGCAGCCGAGCAGGAGATTCTCATGTCAGATGCGTTCAAGACAACGGGAACATCTCTGCAGGGTTCAGGTGCAGCATGTCGGAGGCAGAACATTATGTATTGTAAAATCACATGTTTTTGTTGACAGCACATCAACACATTGCCAGTGTGTATCGTCTAAGGCTCTCTTGTTTTCCCAACATGTCTTGTACATGTGTTGCTCATCTATTATTTTCCTGAGATATGTGTGCTGTAAAGCCTCCAAACAATATCGTGCTGCATTCTCAAATGGGCTCATTCGGACGTAATCCAGAGTTTTTACTGGAAGGAGAAACTCCCTCAGCCTCTGAGTCAGATGTTTGTGTTCTCACAACAGCTTTAGTGGAGTGATTTGACCACATAAGAGATAAGTGTTGAAGTGCTCAGTCTGCAGCTTCTTTTAAGGACTAAATGTCTGCTCATGTTCTATGTATACAGTGTCAAAAACCCAAATGCTCAACTCAAAGGATCTCGTCAACTGCTTCAAACGTACCACGTAGTTTAAAAATAGTTCAAAGTAGCTCGGTTTCAGTGTCAGTCAGTTACACATCCTTAAGTAAAGTTACATAAGTAAATATTTAGATCTTTGTAGAAATCATTTTTGTGCACTTTTGAACTGTTTGTCTGCATCTGTCCTCAGGGTTCTGATTGGACTGGATCATCATGAAGCTCTGGTATCAACTGAAAGTACTTCCACCTTACAGATAAGAGTACACAACGCACACACACATATATAATTTTAGTATAGTTATTCATACTTCGCCTGGAGGACTGAGAGCCTTCACAGTCCTCCGGGACTTTTTCTTCTTCTCTGCTTCACTTTCTTTTGTTCTCTCCTTCATCTGAACAATCCATTTTCTCCACACTGACTGAAAATGATGCGCATAAGTGTGTGTGACCTCTCGTGTGAAGCAGCCAGAGATCATATCACCGATTACCAGCAGGCGGGAAGCTGATGGTTTACAGCTCTGAGAGACTGGAGCTGCTCTGTGTTGTTTTCACTTTGATTTACCATTTTTAGTTTGCATATTATCACTACCCTGAGACTTGGGGCCAATTAGCCAGCCAGGCAACTGGAAGTTCTCCCAGTGCTCCCTCTGGCCAGGCCAGACCTACTGCACATACAAGCAGCCGGAATAAGGATCCTTCCCACCAGGGTGTTTGGACTCATTCTTTGGAACAAGTTGAGAAGATCAGACATCTGAAAGAGCTCAGAGTATTATAGCTAAGAAAAGTTTAAGGGACAGATTTACTACTTCAAGCCGATCTCAGATTACACTCAGAGCCACGAAAAATCTGCATGCATGTGGAGCTGGTTACACATGTCAATTACTGTACATGGTGAGAGAATAACACTGAAAAAAAGGTACTCAGCCTTTTTCGTTTTATTTTAGGTTCCTTTAGATTTTCATACTAATATTTCTTTCCATATTTGCTTTTACTGTCCATATGCCAAAAGTTGATAACATTTTTGATATATTCATGTTTGAAAGTTTCCTTCGATTATTAATGTGAACTCCAAACAAAGCTTGGTGAATGATTTTCAGTCAACTATTTTGGCCTGGGGTTTCGCCTGTTATACTACTTAGTACTTACAGTACATGCTTACCTGATGGCTTCTTGGTTTTGTTGCCTGTTGCTGGAGACAAAAACACAGACTTGGTTAATTTTTATCCCCAAGTCATATCCGGAATCCTCCCGGACCTGTTAGCTTGTGTCCCATGACCCGATCCATCACCTGTGATTAAACACACATCTTACATACACAGTCAATCACATAGAATGGGTGATGTCCTACTTTTCCACCTGTTTAGGTGGTTCAGTTGTGTTTTTGGAAAAGTATCTCTGAATTGTCGCAGCACCCGTCAGTGTGTTCCCTCAGTCACAGGTTGTGGATATCAACAGCTAATACATTGTGGCACTTTTTACGAGCATGAGAACCACTGGCTATTTCTGTATTTATGTGAGCCATGACCAATATGATGTAGTAACTAGCTCAGTTTCTATAAAGACAGTTATCTGAATGGAAGTGAAGTTGTCAAATGTGTTGTCCTAGGCTTTCACAATAAAACAAATCCTTGCAGATGACTGTGCTTGATATAGGCTAATTTCGTTGTTAAACATTATGGACAAAGGAAGGAGACCGCACCTCACAAGTCCGAGAGTGACTCAAAGATTTCCATCGACAGCAAGTATGAACAATATACCCTCTGCTCTCACAAGATATTGCTTCCTAAACAGGTAAACATGTATACACATTTCTCCTCCTCTCTCTGGGCTTATGAATTGATGTTTCTTTGGTGTGATGGAGGATATGAGGTGAGATGGAATGAGAATTGAAAGGTATCCAAGTATACGCAATGATTGGAGATTATAAATTAATAAAAATCCGATCACTTAAACCCTCTCATCTTGGCTACCTTACACACTAGGTTTGAAATTATTAAACAAATTAAATCTGTTGACACAGTTAAAAAAAACTTGTATAGGTTGCATATGACACAGAATTTAAACCAAACTGCACAAATTCTAGATTTGAGTACCGAATGAATAAGGGTATTACTGCTTGCTGCCATATAACGGAAAACAACACATTACAAAGCTTTCAAAGGCAACAAGTAAAATTTTATTTGGAAAAATATGATTTTGTACTTACATTTATGCCCAAACATTTTTGGGAGAAACATGCAACATATTCTTAGTAGACAGATTGTAATGCATGTCACTTTATTTGGGTGACCTGCCAGAAGAAGTAACTGGACACAATACATATCTATCAGTCAATATACTGACTGTAGCAGCAAAAAAAGCTATCACACGTAAATGGTTGAAACCTGACCCACCCACAGAAGATAATAGTCCCCGAAATGGTTATAGTCATTCATGAGATGGAAAGATTAACTCTCCAATTAAGATTGAGAAAAGATCTGTAAATCACAAGATGGACAAAATGGATGAAATACCTGTTGGAAGAGATAGTTGTTAGCGGCCTATGGCTTCTTATCCTTGCCGTTTAAAAGATGCCTTTCACCTTCCCCCTTTGTTGTGTGCCCATCATTCATTAATTCATAATATGTAATACATAATGTTATTTGGACACTTTCAACTGTCAGTCTGCTTGGCTTATAGTTCTAGACTCTGCTGGTGTGTTTGTGTTGTATATAACAAAAAAACTAATGCAATTACAATTTAAATAACAGACAATCATTTTAATTTCTGATTTCTCTCCAGAAAAAATATCATACCTTCTCCTGCAGCGGGTCAGATGCATGACTGAGTTAAGACACTACAGAAGACAACCACTATTATCTGCATGTTTTCTGGATAGAAAAAAACTTCAACAATTAAATCCATATTTGTATATACCATAGACTGAATATGAAAGTTAGACAACTCACCAGCCCCCAAAACCAAATCATTTTGATTTCCCCCTGGTGACTGGCTGCAATAAAGGTCACAAACCCCACATTTTTCACCTTATCAGCTGGGACAAGGACCAGAGTAAAGAGTCTAAGTACATTTTTTTAATCAAAGATGATTTCTGTCATTTTAGGTAGTTCTTATCACAAGTGTTAAGTTTACCGGTAAATTTTGTTTTCATTTGTTATTTAATGCTATAATGATGAGGTGAACCTCATAATATAGCGTTGTTGGCTTAGAATTCATCCATGTCTAAAGCCAGTAATGATAGTAGAACCGATTGAAGCTCATGAAATGAATAATCAACTTTTCTCTGATTCCGGAAACATTTTTCAGAGCCACCTTTCCCATTTGTCCAAGACTCTGAAACAAACTTGCGTAATGCTTGTCTTGACATTATTTTTCATTTAGATGTCTCAGTCTGATTCAATAACAAGCCAGCTCTCTCTCTGTCTGTCTGTCTTTCTCTTTTTTTCTGGTGATATGTTGAGAGCTCTGATGGATGGGTGGTATGTATGAATGACTGTCTCTATTTATTGAAGGTGGAGGACACAGACGCTGTGTTGTTGGGACAGGACTCAGACCATGACCCTTTGACCCTGCGTCACACACACACAAACACACACACACACACACACAATTTCAGGTCGCTCCATAATGAGTGTGTCCCGGTCACAGCGACCCCTTTCACCTGATTGCTCACACACTGATGTAGACGCAAACACAGGCTGATCAGTCATCATGTGTTTGCTCCATGGAATGACTCAGAATGACTTTGATAAGTAAGCTGTAATGACTTCAGCCTATAGTGGAATAGTGTTTGGCCCAGTTTTTAGAAGAAGTTATTTTCTCATCATAGAGATAAGAACCAACTAATTTATAGTCTTGCCTCGTTTTTTCCTGGCAAAGAGTCAAATAAGCAGTTTTGAACCACTCACTTCAGTCCAAGACGTGTCAATCATTTTTTTGATTTGCACCAGCACTGTTCTTTTCACATCATCAGATCTGCTTTTCAATGTGTAGGATAAAACAACTTTTTATACCTGTATCAGTCCAGTGACATATGTAGAAGCCATATATTTCTACATTTAACAAAGGAAGCAAATATTGTCACACAATAGCAGCAATACAATAAAAATGTCAAAGTCAAATAGCCTCTGATATTGTTAAATATAAAATGTCATTTTAATGAGAAATTGCATAATCAAAGACAAAGTATTAAAGCGAAAATACATTTAAGGTTACATAACCAACAGAGTCCTATAAGTGCTTAGAATTGTACAAACTTTACAGATGCAGCTTCATGACTTCTATATAACATCATCTGCTGCTAAGGAAAGGAATTGTTTTGTTGACTGCTGTGCCAAAGGTCAAGAATGAACATATGACATACAAACATGAAATGTCTCAACAACCATTGGATGTTGTTCTTTGATGGTGGAAAAGATGTCAATATCATGTGAGACATGCTGATTATTTGGGATGACTGGGGTTCAGCATCTTGCTCAAGAACACCTTGACACAGTCTCCAGAACAGCAGGGACATAGATCAATGACTAAACCTATCTCCTGAGATGTGCTACCTCATCAGATGATGTATTTTTGGATAATCAAGTGTCCACCTTCTTACCTCTGGCTTTTCACTGATAGGCCTTGATCTCACAGCCATCTCTTTCACTGTGGGCCCAGATAGTCGCCTTTCCCTTCATCCTGAATTGCCTTGTTCTGCAACTCTGGACAGGTCTTGCACTATTTGTCGATGGGCCTCTACTCAAACTCCCTGCTGGAGTACCTCTGCTTTTGATGTGGCCACAAACCCGATAAGTCTACTTCAACTTGTCTGAGCTTCACTTTCCAGCCATGTCTCCTCCACTGTATCTCCAGGACAGGTAATTAACCAATAACAGAACAAGGCCTGGTCTAAGGTTGGTTGACGTGATTTCAGCTGGGAAAGCTCACTCTGGTCCACGTCCACCACTATGTGTGCCCTGCCTATTCAAGCAGTGTTTGGTCTTGATGTGGTGTTGTCTGACTTAACTCTCATCTTCTTGGACAAATGCTATTACCAGCCAGTGAGATGATGGGAAGGAAGGATGGTGACGCTCATCCACCAGGGTTCTTGCACTGCTCCAAGTCACTGTATCATTTTGATGTGCCGCCAGGCGTATGGACCTTGAGTGAAACTGGTGTTGTATCCCAATGGGATGTAATTTGTTTTATGGAATGAAATGAAATTTGGTACTGATATATGGTCCCCAAAGGATATGCTCGTATGAGGTTATCCCACTGTGAGCATGTAAGAATACTTGCATTTAGCTCAAAGGACTATTGCCCATGCTAACAGTCTACTAGCATGGACGTGACATGGTCTTGTTTTTCTTCAAGTTATGAAAAAAATGTTTTGCTTTACGTGTAAAAAAAAAGAAGCATAAATATGCAAATAAAAATTACTTCGACACGACTAACTTTTGTTAAGTAAATGGTTGTGATAATTTAACTTAACGATTTGTTAAGTAAATGGTGGTGATAATAAACACTCATATATTCATTTCCCAACGGCATCATTCATATAGACATAAACATATATGTAGATTAATTGACTTGCTCAGGAGTCACACAGCCAGAGTAAAAACGCATATCAGTCATAGTAAAGAAGGTGCTGAGGAGCTTTAACATTCCTGCTGTTCTGTCAGGAACACTTATTAAAGTTATTGTAGAACATTTGGCAGTAAAAAAAGTTGGCAGTAGTGACACAAACAAGAAGTTGGCCCCATTACCATGAAGCTTTCAATCATGATCAACATTGCTCACTGGCTAGACAAGACCTCATTGTACCTGTCTGCAAAGTACTCAGCTTGATTTGCTTCCCTAAAGTTGTTGAGCTACTTCAATAACTACTTCAGCTATTACTATTTTGCTTCAGAGATTTGGCAGAAGTGCTTGTAATATAGTTTTTCTGTCACTCATTCTGTCTTACATGAAGAAATAGCACTGAAAACTTAACTGGCTAAGAAACTAAATGTGTTGAATTCCTGACGGTGTAAAATAGTGAATATGAAAGTAAATATCTGCACACAGGAAAGGTCAGCTGCAATCTTATTTGTCATCTCAATCCTGTCTTCCATCAGCCATGTCACCACAATCATATTCTGCTGTTTCACTTTCACGTTTTATTTTTTTTGTCTTTATCACACTCCTTTATCTCCTGCACACTGTCACAAATCACTGCTGCTGGTGAAAAATATGTCAGCACGTTTGCATGCTCTGCGATAAAACCAAATTTCACCAGTCCAAGACAGTTAAAATCAAAAGTGTCAGTTGTATAAACAATTGCACAATCAGGTCTGCTTAGAAAAAACAAATATGGGGTTTGGAGCAGGGCACATTTAATCTCTAGGCAGTTTTCTAAAGAACAACATCACAAGTAATGGTTATTCTGTCTGATATTTGGAGTTGGAGGCTCGGAGAAAGACACAACATACGAGACAGATCGTGAGCTGTCTGAGGAGAGTGAGACAGGCTGCAGGTCCCTCTATAAACCCTCCTTTATGAGGATGCCGGGCACAACCTCGCTCCCCCAGGACCTCCTCATGAATGAACCACTCAGCTTTCCCCTCAGTTGGTTTGGTGTGTGTGGATATGTGTGTTTTGGGAGATTTGGACTAGTTTGAGTTCCTAGACATACTTGGTACAGTTGGATTTATATTTGTTCTGTTATTGTGAATAACATGGAATCCCTGAATTCATGTGTCATACATCATTATCACGATAGTCCCGCTGTTTCTTTGCGTGCGTTGTACAGTATGTCCCCCAACACACACATACGCATACAAACACTCGTCCCACTGCCAAACAAACAAGCTGGTCAACAGTGGTATGCCAAGGTATTTACGCTAAACGGTGGGAATGAGATTCCGTCGCACCGCCTCATGTTCAGAAGCACATTCCACTGAGTCCCTCAGACTGAATCCCTTCAGTTCCATTTTAGTCCAATTTATCTTTTTCTCTTGTATGAACTGCTTGTAGGACATGTTTAGATTTAAAGGCAAGGGGATTTTATTTCTACAGCACATTGCATTTAAAATTAAAAGAACACAACACAGTGGTAGCCTTGTGCCAGGATGTTTGAGGGTTTTTTCCACTTGGTATATACTCTATATCTAACTATATAAAGAATTTATATTATTTCAAGGTTCACAGTATTTGGTTTGTACTATTACATATAAATGAGCCCGATAGCAAAAATAACCATACAACAAAAGAAAACATAGAAACGCTTATTGTATCCCACATTATGAATAAGGGGCTACTGTGTAATGAAT
Organism: Limanda limanda; assembly: GCF_963576545.1. NCBI lineage: Eukaryota > Metazoa > Chordata > Actinopteri > Pleuronectiformes > Pleuronectidae > Limanda > Limanda limanda. The sequence continues at coordinate 20,570,105 of NC_083639.1, forward strand.
AGTATCACTCCATTTATCATTTACTACTTAGTCAACACAAGAACAGTGAGGCTATTTAGAGATCAAAATTTGATTCAACATTAATAGCACCAACAGGCACAGCAGCATGTGTAATTTACCCAAACTGCAGCAATAAGTCGCTCCATAAATTCCTCATTGCAGAAACCTGGAATAATGTTGACAGACCAACAAGCACTGAGTTCACTGTTTGACTTTGATACATACATGAATCTGGCAAACATCCTTTGCATACGGGCAGTGTGGCACCTGCAGGAAGGGTCGATGCAGTATATGAGTCTGGTATCAACAGCAACTGGGTTTGTATGGGTTTGTTATAGCAGTTCAGACTCCAACTTTAAGCCCCATTGTTAATTTGGTAACAAATTAAAGACATGTAGGCAGGAGAAGATGCAAGCTCTCGTGGGTGTATGTACTTATTTCTTTTCTGGAGACAGTACTTACTTAATTTAAACTTGATTCATACGGAACCTACAAAAACACCAATGAACAAGATTAGCTTGTTTAATTTTGGCACCACTTCTACCACTTCTATTTTAGTAATCTCAGGGTATGTGTGTGCCAGGTGTTGTACTGTCAGGTGTCTAGCATTGTTTTCTTATCTTTCAGGCCTCTCGTAACATCCTTAGACCAGATTCAAAAAATAATTATAGATTAAAACAAAACCCATCACTATATAAGTAGTAGGTGGTTGCAGTTGGTGGTTTACTGGGGAACCAGAGGGTTGTGACTACATTAATTACATTACTCTCCTTAGAGGAAGTAGAGCCTCTATATACCTTGTGGAGGATGAGCCAGAACCAGACTAGTAGACATCCCTCAGAGCTCCAGGATGACGTCAGGTCGTTTATCAGTGAGAGTCAGGAAATAAGAAAGCCAGGCGCAGGATGCTGCACACACACACACACACACACACACACACACACACACACACACACACACACACACACACATACATACACACACACACACACACACACACACATAGCCAATAGCAATCCTCAAATGAGATGAATAAATCACCCCTTACTGTCGCTCTGTACTAGCAAGGGAGCCATTCATTATGATTTAGGGTTAGGAAGTGCGCTGAGCAGCCAACACAATACAATACATCCACAATATAATAACTTCTTGCAAAGAAAAAAAGAAAAGTTTGAATACAGAGGCAGCAGGTGGCTGTCTGGGATCTTGAGAACAAGCGTGCAGTGAATGTTAGTGGGTAATGTCATCTTCAAATCTATTTTCCTCAACAATAGAAACAAATGCTGTGAATGATGGGTTCAATTTGATCTGGTACAAACCTTTACATTGGAGTCATCAATTGTCATTAATCAGTTTGAGGCATGGTGTGAATAACCATGTATGAACTATTTAAGCCGTGAAGGAACTTTTTAAAAGAAACTACAAGGTTCTTGCTGTCGGTTGTTTAACTGCATTTCCACTGCGGTCAAAAGACCAGGGGGGTTTATGCAAATTATTCTGGTGACATAATGACAATAAGGTGTTCAGCATCAGGGTACCGTTATACATTTCGAAATGTATTTGTAGAGCAGAGGCACAGTGGACTAAAGGTGTATGCACCAAACAGCAATGGAAAATATCTTTCCTCTGAATCCGAGCTGGAAGGGCTACATAAACAAGTAGCATTCAAAAATCTGACAAACATGTCCATTCCATACAATGATCAGCCAGGTATGTGGCAATCACTTCTAGCATCTGCGTGTGGGTCTGAAGGCCTTTGAGAAGAGACGCTTTCCCCCCTTTTCTACAACAATAGCCTTTTGAAATAGCTTTAAGTTTGGCTATTCATTCTCCCATCACCTGCCGACATTATCCTTTTCTTTTTAGGCATTGCTGACCTTTAAAAGAAGGAATGCCTTATCACTTATCAATGTGAATCACTGATTTACCATTTTCCATTTAACTGTACGGCATCATACATGAAAGTTTGAAAAAGTTATTCGGGCTCAGTCCAATTAGCTTTACATCAAAAGCTAACAGGGTAGACCATGAGCGGTTTACAATGATTATGAATTATGTGGGTGTCTAATTAAGGCAAGGTTGACAGCAAATGATGGAGAGTAAGGTTGGTGGTGGTCAAACAGAAATCAATTTAAGACACGTCTCTGAAATGTTGACTGCTCATAACGCTGCTGTTTACAAGCTCAGTTAAACACACACACACTGAGAAGGTGATCACTGAAATAACTCCGTGCTGACTGAATGTGTTTCAAATCAAAATTATCCAGGATTGAAGATTGACACACTAGGATTAAAACCGACATGACATTTCAGTTAATCAGCAGTGAAACACACATTAACACACACACACGAACACGGGGAACACACAGACACACACAGAGCTCACTTTAATGTTAATATACTGTCTCAGTCTGGTTTCTATGAACTATAACTGTGTGTGTTTGTGTGGTCCAGGGATAACATATGTTGTGGGCACCTACATCCGTTTACACAATGACATTATAGGGACTTAGCAGCCCTTTAAGGTGAAGCACTATCCAGGATAAGCTTTGGTTTAGGTTCAGGGTTTTGTTTGTGCATCTATCTTAGTGAGGACACTCATTGGCATAGTACATTCCCTAGCACCTCACCCTAACCTTAACCATCAAAACTAAATGCCTAACCCTTACCCTAACCGAAACCTTTTTCTAACCCTAACCTAAAAACCTCTCTCTTCAGTCTTAACCCTGAAACAGACCATTAAAGGTGGGTCAGAAAGTGAGGACCACCCAACATTTCCTCACTCTGTAGGTTGTAGTCACAACATTGTCCCCACAAAGATATTTGTACAAGTACACACACACTGACCACAATACATTGTCAGAGCAGCATCAGTCAAATTAACACTGAGCTGCTGAAAACAACCCATGTTTCCACGCTGCCTTCTTTTCTGTCTCTTTTATACACACACACACACACACACACACACACACACACACACACACACTCCCTATCTCTCTCTTTATGTTAAATTGATGAACTTACAATTACAATTCCCATCATTGCTGGTATAATCATTGAATCTCTGGTACTTTTTGGTCACCGTTGACATCAGCAGAGCTCTGTCTCAGTTCATTGTCAGAGATCTGGTATAGATCCTCGTGGAGTTTCCCAATAAGCCTGTTTCATTCTCTCTGTTTTACTGTCTGTTAACAGCAGATACAACCAAATAGTTTAGCATTGGATTGTCTGTCAGTGCATGGAAAACAAAACAATGAAAAGGTTTGTTTTGCAGAGGATCAACAAATATGTGGTTTGGATGGGACTCTATCAAAAGGAGATTACTGTGAACCCTGTTGACTCAGGTTTCCCCCTGAACCCCACCTCACTCTTGGTATGGATATAATTGGTTAATGATTGATTGATTGATTATTTAAACATGTCCCTCTCTGGCTTGACATGCAGAGTAAACAACCCAACGTACATACTCATTTCATTGTGTTGTATTTTTAAATTCATACGTTGAATGTTTATTTAGTTTATTACTACTAACTTTTCGTTGTACAGCAGTTATTAGTAGGAGTATATAGATATAAACTCTTCTACTGTTTAATGTATGGCGGGTTCTAGGCTGTGATTGGTCTAATTCCCAAAAATGTGTACATACAAAAAAACATAATATACATACTTTCATCCATTATCTAAACGCTTATATTTTTAGGGTCCAAGGGAGTGTTGGAGCCAATTTCAGCTGAAATTAGGTGAAATACCCCTGCCAAATCAATGTTCTTACTGTGAAGGGCTACCCACCATTCCACCATGCCATGCTGAACACTAAAGAACACAGTATGCTCTCATTCGTTTGAATACAACCAGCACAGTCTGATCTCAGATAGTAGAATCAATGTGGAATTAATGTGTCAATCAGAGACAAGACAACTTTATTTTTAGGACTTTGCAGGTCCATAAACAGTTTAACACAGACGGTGTGGTGTTGAATCTAAAATATAACAGACATTTTCTTTTTGCTTGGTTTTCCACTATTTTCACATGGTAGTTGCTAACTTATCCTTCCTCTCTACCGTGTTATGCCAGGATGTGGGGTTTCTTTCCCATCATCATTCAAGGGCATGGTGTTTCATTTGGAGAGCAGTACAACATGTGATAGGTGACTGAACTAATGAACGGCTCATGGCTTATAGAGGACTGTTGGTTAACTGGGGATGATTTTATAATTACATCATATCTTTGGAAAACAATATGTATCTTGTGTTTCTTAGACAAAGTTATACTTGGCAGTGCAGCTGTAGGTGACGTTTTAAAAAAAAAATCTTAATTCCAAAGCGTGGTCTGTCATGTTCGAGAGCATAATTTCTTCCTTTCACGTTCAGATTTCTGCTCCTCTCCCTCAAACAGCTCCTTCTCATGTGCAAAATTGCTCTGCTCGATTCAAAAGAGCTTCTCTGCACTAAGATACAAGCTGAACAAGTGTTCTGTTTCAGTTTGTCTCCTTCTTCTTATGCACAGGCTGCTTCTGCACACTTGTGACACATCCGTGCACAGATTACTATTCACTCTCCCTTTTGAGAAACAGTAATTGCACATAAAGGTCACTGTAAGAGGAAAATAAACATGGCACTTGCCATGTGCCACTAACAGTAGGGGGGAACGGGGTAAGATGAGCCTCTTTTTCCATTTGACGATTTTATTGCAAAACAGACGTGTATTTGTTTCAAACAATATATACTATATATACCTCAGGTTGTTGTGTTCCCATGGAAATTAAAAAAGTTATCTAATTATTATGGTTTCAGAACAATGACCCATCCAATAAGTAACCTTTTTTGCACAACTTACCCCAAGGTGGGGTAAAATGATCATAGTGATGGGGTAAATTGAGTCTTCTGTGGGTAAATGGTGCCACTATTAAAAACAAATGTTAAAATGACACAAAATCCATGCCATCAATTTAACAAAGGCAAAAAAGTATTCTTTAAGTAAAACCATTTATTTGTTTACTGTTGTTCAACATGTTACTTAAACATTTTAGGGAAGGATTAAAGTGTGATCTTTGTGTGCCAGCAACAGAAAGAATGTGTACTTGTACTTTTGTGTACGTACAGCATGTTTGTTTGACTTAAACTTAACATTAATAAACAAGGTATTTATAACATTAACATTGCAACACGTGTAACAATGATTAAACATCACAATTAACTTAACAGTGAAACAGAAAGAGTTTGTGTACGTGTACAAATGCATGTCTATGTGTGTGTCTGTGTGTGTGTGTGTGTGTGTGTGTGTGTGTGCAGTGAACAATGACCGTTGGCTCAGTTTATCACTGGCTCGATTTAACCAACAACCACCATTTTGACAAAACTGATTCAAATAGTAGCTCAGATCAATAGTTATGTTACGGTTCTTACCTTGTTTTCAAGCCTCAAATTGACTTAAATTAACATTGAACTAAAATATCATTTTTATTAGATACAAAACTTTAGAAACATGATGAATTCACTAGGGTTTACAAAAATCAGTTTTTCTGCTCTGGTTTGCTTTCCACTCTCTCAATGTGCTTGAGTAAAAGATGGAATGAGTAATGTCTATGCAGGAAAATACACTAGAAAATGATGTTTCATCACAGTTTGATTTTAATCTCTCAAATATGTCACAAACATAAATATTTGCAAACTTCCTTTAGCCTTGCCGTTTCAAAATAAAAGCACTCCAGCGTTTCCTTTGACTGAATCCATTAATTTGTTATAAAAAGGTTATATTATGCAAAATATTTGCAGGAGTGAAGAATGCACAGCTTCATACTGTATAGAACTGGTATATATCTGAGTACGTAGTACTTCTTTTATACAAGGAACTATATTACCAGAAACCTCACAAAGGCTTTAATTATATTAAAGGTTAACATAAATAACTTCAGGTGATGGGCAGTTGTCTCTCCCCTCTTTCTCCTCTCATACACACACACACACACTCACACATGTATGGCCATTTAAACCCTATGTAAAAACATAGCACTGGCAGTAGCAGCCGTTTAGCAGCGCTACTGCAGCTGGTGTAGCCCAGGTGTGAGACTGAAGAGGAGGAGTCAAACTGAAGAAGAGGACACTTGTGCAGCAACCGTATATGAGGGTATAGAAACTGTTTTAAAGATGAGAGCGACCTGCTTGAGAGAGGAGCAGGGTTTTGGGGGAGACGTTGTTCAAAATTTGAACAAAATAAGGCTGTAATTGAAAGACCATGCTCCTGAATTAAGGAACAAACCATAGATGCCACCTACCGCTGCATTGCCAAGCACAAAGTTGACTAAGGAACAAATTATATGTTTTTTTTACTATGAAAATGTGTTTTTCTCTGGATTTGTCATTTAACTGTAAGTTCGATCATGCTCAGTCCTCGATGAGCCTTGAGTCATTAGTGTAGTCACTCATCACACGCTTTACTGCTGACGTGAAGTTCAATTCACAGTGCTGTCTGATAGATACACCGTGTTTCCCATTACTGAGCTGTTGATCGACCCGAAAGATACAGCTGTACGCTCATGTGTGTGTGTGTGTGTGTGTGTGTGTGTCTAGAGGTTTACAGCCTGTGGTTTCACTTGCATGCAGGGCCAAGTCTTTTGGGTTTGGCTCTAACATTGTTAAACAGAGAATATGCAGCGGAATTGCTGGGTAATGTGTGAGTGTGTGTGTGGTTGGTTCCATTGCAGTACAGAGTAAACAGCAGCTATGCTAATATCATCCATACAAGCATCCTACGGAGCTACATATGAGAGGTGTTTTCTCAGCTGCTGTGGGCTGTTGCGGTTGTGAAAGCTACCCACAATGCCACCACTGATGGGTTTGTTGCTCCATAACAAAGCTGCTTGAATACAGACCCACTGCCTGTAGCTGGTCTAATTTGTGATAGAGTTTGGTCTATAATGGTCAATATATACTCACGGTTTGATAATTTAATGTGGTAACTGCAACTTTACCGGTCGTCTCCATCTTTCTTGAGTCGATATAGGAGGGGCCAAGACACATCTTCCCCAAGTCCCAAGGCCAAAACAACAAACAATATAATCTGCACAGAAATCCCTCATCACTGTCGGTCCACATATTAACAAATGAAATCACAATAGCCAAACGTCCTAACTAACAAAAACAGGAGTAAACATGGTCAAAATGAAACTAGCACTTCATTCTTACTAATTATGGAATACAAAAGCATGCACACAGGTTCAAAGGACGATAGGTTGGGAGAGGAGGAGGGCGTGTCTCCACTTGCAGCTCAACTGCTCCATCTTTGCTCATCCTAATTAGCTGCAAGGTCTCCAATAGTCCAGCAATCACTGTCTGGTCCTGGCACAGACCTCTTTGCATGCAAACTCATCCGAAACGCGGGCCAACTTTCATCACGAGGCTATAAAAGAAAACGTATCCACCACAGACAAACTGCAGTTGTACCAGTTGTGATGATAGATCATGTGTCTTTTAATATGTCCCTTACTCTTGTGTTATTGGAGTTACTGTCTTTGCCAGTTCATGTCAACAGACAGCCATTGTTGATGTGTTTTTGTTGTTGGAAGTTAGAATGTTTGTGGATAAAATATGAGAGAGATCTAAGACACTCTCACCACAGATGTGTCACTGTTGACCAGATCACAGATCTGATTGGGATCCATTTAATTTTTCCCCAAGCTTCGTGAAAATAAGATTGAGCTCTCCTCTGGTCAGAAGGCATGGGGATTGTACCTGAAGCTGTTGGGAAAAAGCCGAAAACATAACCATAAGAAGAATAGATATGATACTTTAGTTAACTGATAAACTAATATCAAATACATGAATGAGTCAGATTTATATCCTCACAAACTGCTTTAACACCGCTCCCATACCAATACAGATGATTCAGTCATCAAACAGATTAGTAATCAGATAAAAGCTTCAGCCGCCTTTTATTTGATCGTCTTTACATGTTGCTTTAATGAGACGGAGAACAATTTGCTAATTCCACTGTAATTGAAGTGTAATTTTACCTGTCATATGAGGCCAAACGAGACAGCTGGATGTATTAATACAATCAGACAATGAGTGGCTTTTTCCACGGATTGCTCAGTGACATATTGGAGAAGTAAAGATTATGTTTATGTCTGGAAGAGACAAACTATCCAAACCTCCTCCTCGGTTTTCAGAGTGTTCTGAAACGCTTCTTGGATGCATTTAGACTTGGCTTTTTTCAGATAAAAATGGATGTTACACCAGCCAAAGTCTGGCAATCAAGGTAATTAAACCCAAATTTAATTAAAATACAGTTGTCAATGCACAGTATTTCTGACATTCATAGGACCACCTCTGCAATCAGTGTCTTGAGTTATCCGAATGTACACACAGGGATTTTTCATCAACCATCTTCCAACCACCATACTACTTTTTGGTCCACAAGCTAAATTCAATCATCTGCTGCTAACAGCATATGTTTGCACATATCATCTGTGTACCAACAAATGTATGCATTTACAGCAACGTCTTTCTCATGTCCTCTTCAGTAAGTGCTGCTCTATCTCCTCTCCACTCCTTTTACTGTCCAATGTAAACAAGGAAATGTAGATCAAATCATTTCCAATGTACCAGATGATTAGTCTTTGGAAAAAACAGACAGCAGGTACATGGAAGAGCAGGTCAGATACGGATTGTATCACTGTTATTCTAGTTATGTGCTTAATTTATGGACTTTAAACATACAAGATTGAGCTCTCAAATACACCAAAGCCCAATTTTCCTATCACCGACCTTCATGAATCCCACAAAACCGCCAACGACCCTGTAATGTGAGTCATTCACAGGACGGAGGGAAAGTCCACGTCAGAGTATTACTTGAAGATTCAGCCTTGTCTTCAGCTTGCCTCTGTAATTGAATTAGGAAGTGGTGGGAATCTAAAGAGCTGCAGAGAGGGTTGTAAGTAAACAGACTTGGCCTTTTAATCCCTGCGTACGTTTGAAGTGCATAAACCTCCCCTTGCCTTTTATGAGGTGTACTTTCTGTGTTGTGCTGTCAAGTATTGAGTTTCACAAGCGGGGTTAGTTAGTTTATTTTAGAATGAGGTAATGAAGGTGCCGGCTGATGAGAAGAGGAGTAAAACAGTTAAGAGAGGGATGGAAGCTAGAGGAAAAACCTGAGAAGAACATAGTGTTACAGAGAGAAAGGGTAGATATGGAGAAGAGAGGGTTTAAGGCTCTCATAGCTCACAGTCAGATTTGGTCCTGGGAATCTTGGGTGTAATCCGGAGAGTACACACCAACCATCACACTGACTAACAACATGTCACCTACAATTACATTTTATACATTTAGCACTTATATCATGCAAAGTGATGGCAGGAGAAGTATGAACAAGGTGGATTATGTTCTATATCTTGAGCTTTAGATTTAAGATTTAAGACGTATCAGCGGTATGGCTTTAAGTAAATCAATAACTAGAACAATTTGTCTTTCAGGTGGTAGGGGGAATGTAACTGCCAAATTTAATTTAAAAAAAACATACTTTTTTATTAAAAAGCATATGGAGAGAAAACAAGAAAGGGTTGCTTATTATGAACCTGATGAGTTGATTTTATAAATCTGAACCTCAACTTTTACCTTATTGTGTTGATATTGAAAATAGTTGCTGTAATCTGCAATATTTTACATTCAACAAAGTAAGAAGCAGCAACATTAAAGCATTCATTTATTACTCTGTTGTTGGTCACTGGAACAAATGGAAGGTCAAAGACCGGATTGCTTTTGGTTAAATCCAAATCTTGAGTTGAAACACTAATATCTTGAAAAGTGTTTAAGCCTTATTTTGATTTGTGGTCGCACATTCATTGGAGTACAATGTGGAAAGCATGACTGTGTTAGTTTAACATCAACAATTGCAGTGCACGGATGGCATTTCTAGCTCCCCAAAGCAACCAAAAGCTGTGTTTCCATTTTGTTCAAATAATTTATCTTTAGATAATGGCTTGGCAATATGAATGGCATTTATCTAAGGGGTATCGAGGTCATTCTCTCTGCCTGCATCTCACCCTCCTTAGTGTGAGGTCCTGAAACTCACCAAGCCACATGGAGAATTTACGACGAGGACTTGAGCTGCATACCTTAGATTTCTCTTTAAACAGATCCATCTCTACATGAGAACAGGCGCTCTATAAATCAACCTGACGAGGGGATGAAATAATAAAAGAAGGGGGATAGAAATACTGTGCACAGGTTTTCACAGCGCTGGTGTTTTACTCAGTGCCCTGTAACTGCACGTGATGTGTTGACCCCAAGTTGCAGCTCCAATCTATTAGGCTAGATGGCGTAGTGCCTTCAAAAGCTCATCTAAACACAACAGGGCTTAGTGCCAGGCCACAGATAAGAGAAGTGATGTTTTTCAAATAGCAACTCAAGGACAGCATCAGTCTGCTTTTCAAAGACTTGAACGGGATGCTTCTTGAAGAAATCTGTACTTCCCTAAGAGTTAAAGAATGACAGTGGCAACTCTGCCACATGGAAGATCTATGCATTTGTCACTTTTTATAATCTAATTCCTTCATTACATTACATTACATTAAATTACATTTCATTTATCTGACGCTTTTATCCAAAGTGCATTCAACCCCGACGGTACAAACCAAGAACAACAAGAATCAAGAAAGTACAATTTCTTCAAAACATTTTCTTCAAAACTACAAAGTGCTATAAGTTAGTGCCATTTAAGTGCTACTAAATTGTTAGTTTCAAAAATTGATAGTATTTTTTATTTTTTTATTTTTTTATTCAAGGTATAGTCAGAAGAGGTTTGTTTTTAGTTTTTGTGGGCAGAAGATGTGTAAACTGTCTGATGTCCGGCTGTTGATGGGGATCATGAAATAATGGAGACATACAAAAGATTGACGAAGCCAGCGCTACAAATATAAGCCAAATTTCAACAAGAGGGGAAAAGATTATGCAAAACAAAGGGGGAAGAACGCAGGGTAAGCCAGGTCGCTGCTCCGGCTCTGGGAGGTTTCAGGGCAACTCAGCAGCCGGGCACGAAGAGCCAGCCACTGCACATTCAGCCTGTGCGGTTGAGGGGTCGGCCTTGCTGTCTAGCTTGGCTGCCATGCTGCTCAGGGTGGCTGCAGCCAAGCCAAACAGCCCGATACCATCACACACACACTCACACACACACACACACACACACACACACACACACACACACACACACACACACACAGCTCCAAGTCTTAATTTAGACTTTATTTTGATTTCTCCTCAATCTGTGGGTGTTGGATGGGAGCTCTTTGACGCAGCCTGGCTCAGCTGTTCCTTCACCTTGTTCTGTCTCATTACTCTGCTTGTCCATCTGTCTGTCTGTCCTCTTCCTGAGCTCCCCCAGCCAAACACTGTTCTTCTGTTGATGCGGAAATACATGGAACTGCTTTGCGTCACTCACTGGTGCTGCTGCAAGTGCAATTCTTCAGTCAGTCACGTTTACACACCAATTACAAAGCTTCTCTCCATCAGTAGTTTCCACATGGATTTGCTGCGTTTTTCGTATCTGTCAAAGGTCGTTTCAAAGTTTGAGCACTCGGAGGAACCATACTTCTAGCCTTTATCATTCAAATCAGAACACAATGTTTGACCCAATGTCACTACATCCAACCACAAAGTTGACATTGAAAATATGAGTGTGAACCCAGCCATTGAAGCACGATAACAGAGAGATTTGTCCACTGTAGCGCTATTTCTAGCAAAACCCATTACTGGGATCAGAAGTGATAGGAACAATTTCCTGATGGAAAGCCTCTTCATAAGTGAACACCAGGCAAATCGTATGGACCCAATGTTTTCAATTCAATCTCCTCTGAAAATAGAATCATAGAACACATACTCAGTGTGCATGGTTTGTGCTGAAAATGTTATGAGATAATTGATAAAAAAAAAATTTTCTGGATGCAACTCTGATTATTTAAAATGTGACACTTGACCCATAAGAAATTATTGTTGCTCTTTTTGTTTGTCTGAAAATGCCACCTACTGTCATATTTAGGCTTTGAGGAGCTGAAAGTGAAATTGTCCCGTAAGTGTTACTGTGAGTGTCAGCCAGAGGAAAGAGGTGAAACTCAAGGAGGTACTTGAGTGAAATCACATATATGCTGGTGATAAGCTAAGCCACACACACACACACACACACACACAAACACACAAACGGAGTGGAGAGAGACTCATTAAGAGGTCATAAATCACAGGGAGCAGTGCCAGAGAGCGATCACTCTCCCTCTGTTTAAACACTGCTCTCACTCAGTGTTATTAGCAGGGGTCCAGCTTTCGCCCACACTGGAGATATTAACCTTCTCTCTAAAGATAATCACAAAGATTACATTTCCTCTGTCAGAGGAGATGTTGAGTTCAGATGGAGGCTCGTACACAGGAACCTACTTTCTGTCCTTGGTCATATTTGTGTTCGGCATGCTTCATGACAATGTAACATCAGGTACTAGACATTCCATTTTGTATATGCATTGGTGAATTCGTTTTTAATTATTCAGTAAATTCTTTAACCTATCATTGGCATCCATTCACGTTTAAATCAATTTCCCTTCTCATCAGTCCACTTTAAATACCTCCTAATGACAAAGTGACACATGTTCAAGAACGATACATCACTGACAGGATTCTAGCTTTCAGAATTCAACACCTAGCCCATAATATTTGATGAACCAGAAACCTCAGTTAGAATTTAACTTATATCTAATAAGTTTAAGGATCTCTTTTATGGAATTATTGTCCCAAGAACGGTTTATGAAACAAACCAAAAGTTGCATACAAACAACCCAATACGAAATACATACATATGAGATCATCTCGCTTAAAGATAGTGTTGGTAATCAGAAGAGGGTATCCTAATCGCAGCGCCGTCATCACATTTCAAAGCCTGAGTTTTAATATTTGACCTTTCGCATTTTGAAAGCCAGTGAGCGCTGGACTCTGGGTGTCACAAATATTTGTGTTGCATTGTAAATGCAGCATAAGTTGGCCGTGTTTATTACTATCCTACAGTGAGCTAAATTGGACATGAAGAGGATTTACACAATTTGATAACAAGTATTTAATGAACAAATTACCAAACCTTATTTACACATATAGATTGAAACAAGAGCTGCAGCTTTTTACAGTGAAGTTCTCACATCTAACATGTTGTATAACACATTGATTGTACAAACAGCATGTGTTTGTGTGAAGTTATATTGTCACTGTCACTGCTACTGTGCCAGCCAATGACATAATGACATTTATATCATCCTGTTTACTTTCTTTATCACTCGCTTTTGTTGGCCCTCTGTTGCCATGGACACACTGGCATCACTTTCAAATCTCAGCATCGCTTGAAAACTTTCCATGAACATTTCCGTATGAAGAGAATTTACTGTTTTAACACATTATAAACAGTGATCACTCACATGCAAAAACATGATCCTGTCTGAAAGATGAATATATATGAATTTATAAGTTACCACAATTATATTTGAAGAAAATACCAATTTCCCTACTTTATAAAATCAAGAATGCCATGTTTGGGTTTGTGATGATTCTTAAGTTGATAAAAACATAGTAATTAAAACGTGTCCACTGAGAGAAATAAATTCTTCCGCTGTGTTCAAATCAAGCGTAAAAGAAATGGATGAGGAAGACCTGAAGCAAAGATACTGGGCTGGATAAAAAATTCATGTTAAAAAACAAAAATATGTTCATTGTTATTTGGTTGTGATTTGGCTCATTTATCTACAGTCAGAATTTTTGACACTGGATACAAAATAATTATCAACCCGCGTCAAAACAAAAGAGTGGCTTGCAAATAAAAACTAACAATAAAAGAAATGTATACTATATGATTCAAACCTATCACATGCATTACTATACAACAGAAGAAACACCTATAAAGCATGCACACACACACAAACACACACACACAAGTTCATAACAATTAAATAACGCTTCTGTGCCCAGAGCCTGGGAATGGGATTGACATGCTGCATAAATAGCCACACAGTGGTCTTGGAGGCAACACCCAGAGCCACCCAGCACAATGATAACACTAACACACACACACACACAAACACACACAAACACACACACACACACACACACACACACACACACACACACACACACACACACACACACACACACACACACACAGCTTCTATGGGAAACTATTACAGTTTAGGGCATACTGTAAAACAGTCAACACTATCTGGGTGGAAATCTGTCAGTCTGCATCTGTTGGTTCAGAAAGTTCTCGGAAAGTGTGAGAATGTGTGAGAGTGTATTTAAACAATTGCTGCCTGCATGTAGTGTAAACCAATGCAATCCATGTCCGTTACACACACACACACACACACACACTCACTCCTGTTATCTATGTTGCAAGGGAGTACCTCTTCTGAGTTCTGCCTGGTCATTTCCCTGTGGTCGCCCAGGATATTAATCACTGCATCCAGAGTAAACTGTGTGTGTCTGTGTGTGTGTGTGTGTGTGTGTGTGCGCGTGTGTGTGTGTGTGTTATGGTGGAGTACCTTATGGAGTGGCTTCCTTGGAAGGAAGTGACATGTTAGAGACGTGGAAAGTGTGTGACCTCACAGGGATTTCCATCTCTGCGTGTGTGTTTGGACGTGATTTGCTTCAGCATGGTGTCTGTTACTGGGAACCAAACCTCGGTTATCTGTAAATCAGCATGAAAGTTAGCGCAGTACATTGCCAGTCACAACATGGCAGAGATTTTACACACCCATTAGTAACAACGCTTTTAGATTCTCTGCTCTAAAACCGGGATGTCTCCTAGTTCATCACGAAGCAGAGGATGGAGAGAAGGAGTTAAAGAGGACAGAGAATTGGGAAGGAATGGAAAAATGCAGGTAAACACAACTCAATCCAAAATTCCTCAAATGCTGTCAATAGTTTGGAGCGTGTAGAAACTGGAAGACTGAGGCAAGAATCCATTCCATCACAGATTATAATAGTTATAGAGAAAATCATGAGGACAAAACCAAGGAGATACTTTAACAGTGTCAGGTGAGCAGGAGTGGAGCTCAAACTGACAGGCAGGACTTTACATTGACACATTAGACCCGGAAAAACTGCTTGTCCCCAGCCACAGGAAGGTAAAATCTATTGGGTAAAACACACACACACACACACAAACACACACACAAACACACACACACACACACATTGTCAGGATTCCATTGCCGTGGAGGCCCACATCGTCAGGTGAAGACATTCGGTGGTGTCCTCTAATTCATGAACTGTGACTTGGGACAAACAAATAAGGCTTGATCTTTGTGACAGCAACAAAACAGCCATAAGAATATAATGCTGGTGTGTGTGTGTGACACAGAGAGAAGGTGGGTTAAGAAAAAAGGAGAGGGGTATCAGATTCAGTTTATCATCAATTCTTCTAACTGATGAAACACTTGTTTAATCTTCATGTGATATATTAGTTGTAAGAAAGATATTCAAAACAGTATTTTGTTACTCTTAATATAACTGTTCATGTTGGGAGTGTTTGCTTTTGACCAACAAATTAACTTAATAGTTCTTCAACATCATGGGAGGAAAGGTTGGGTGCTGTATGCAGATATGTGTGTGTGTGTGTGTGTGTGTGGGTGTGGGGGTCAAATCACAGGAGCAAACAGTTGTTGGTCTTCTGTTTGATAGTGTGTGCGATAATCAGTGTTTCTTTTTATCCATATAGCTGTGTCCCCTCCTTCGCAGACAGAGAAGGCTAAAATGAAATAAGATGGTCTCTTCAACAGAAGATTTCCATAATCGACATCACCAGTTTATTCGTCCATTGATTCTGTCGCCTAGCAACCGAGCTGCAGTTGGACATGACAGGACAGTTTTATTGCCCCTGGGTTTTGTACTGTTCAGTTGAGATTCAGCTTTATACTTAAGCATTGGACGTCTTGTAGCATGACGGAGCGATTACCTCTTTGGAAAATGGTTCATCACTGGAGTGCAATGAATCCTGGGATAGGTTGGGTCAGGGAGGATCCACCCGTTGGAGCCTTTGTTTCTCGGAGATGGAAGGAAGCATTTGTCATTTGAAGGAGCCTTCAAATTCTGAATGCAATTGTATCCATGAATTGAGACACACCTAAAGACTTTTCCAAAAGCCGAACCGCATGTTTCAATTCAATTCAATTTTGTAAAATCATAACCACATTATCTCAAGCCATTTACATACTACAATATTATATTATAGAGAAACCCAACAGTTCTCCCAATGATGTTTATTTTCCTAATCATGGCAGCATTGACTATTCCAGTGTCATCTTGATGCGTACCACTACTTTGGTATTTCCCATTTAAGTCTATACACCAGTGGCCTATGTATCAGTTTGCGTGTAAGGAGTCCGCATAATAACCTTAAGCAGATGGTCGTGGTTCCAAGTTGGTAAAATACAAGATTAATTCTCCTGGAAAAAGACACGCCTTTTCACACATGTCTCAAGATGAAAGTTGATTTCAGTCTTTAATCTTCCGACCTGTCATTTGGCAAAAGGCGTCGGTGAGGTTACCATGAGGGCACGATTTACAGACATCATGTTGCAAGAGTTATGGATCCACAAGTCGCCACGTGCAGCTTTTAACAGGGAAATCAAATAGAGAGCTAAACAGATGTCTTTTCTCAATTTGAACAATAAAATGTCTGTTATTTATCACGGTTCAATATGTGTGAAATTCCACACATAATTCAGCATCAGCGCTTGATCAGTATGAATTTCCAAAAGCTGAGTGCAGCTTGGTATGTGCTGTCCTGGTGCCGGTGAAGGGGGTTACTGAGGAGCTTTAAGTGCTTTCACTCTGCTCTCAACTCCTCCGTGTCTGTCCAAGAGCCATTCTTCTCCCCACGGACTCTCAGAGACAATAGGATTCAGCTGGGAGGTTGTAAAACCCTCTGGAACGTCCCTAAAGAGGCGGCACAGCCTGCAAATGGCTTCAATTAGCCTGTCACATGCTAATAAAGACAGTTAAAGAAGGGGACAACCAGCCAAGTCACACACATGCACACACACTTGCTCGTAAATGTTGAGAGGAAGCATCATGTCCTGATGTGTGCTCAAGTCAGAGAGAATGTGTAAGCATTTGGTTGTGGGTTTTACAACATATAGACACATGTATAATGCTCAATTAAACATGCAGACTCACAGACACACAGATTCATTCAGAAATATAACATCATAGACACACACACACACAAACACAGTATACAAATACAGTTCAGAAATACAGCCAACTGTGTGGTGTCAGTGAGACGTCCTGGTTCCTGTTTTCACTCTGTAACACTCAGTGTGACTGAAACATCCTCGTCTCTGCTGGCTGGTGTCTGACACACACAAGGCTGACAGTCTTCACTGACTAACACCCAGAGCCAACATTTATCTTCATCATCTTCACACAAAAATGTACACTCACACACGTCGTCACACACCTTCACATCTGTGTGTGCTTGTGAACTCCCGAACATAGAGTACACAAGGGACAAGGTTCCGTTGGGTTTTAGCTTCTTTGCTGTTAAGAATCCTCTACAGAATAATGCTCTACAGGTTATTACACTTACCAGGTTTGTATTTCAACATGGTAACAGGATTTAAACTCAGAGAGAAGAGATGCTTTATGGTACATCAGGTTTAGATGTAATTATGACAGTGTGATGAGCATGAAGGTGAACACAACGTATATTGAAACTTGAGGTTAAGTTATTTAATCATAAAAAGTGAAGTGGTCCCAATCCTGAACCATGGGGAACATCCCTTGTTGAATCGACATATACAGGACGACACATTGTTTTCTGTAATGAAGGTATTAACTGAAGCACATAAATACCTTTTCGGAGGTTTATCTAAAAGCAGAAAGAGAAAACGTTTAGGTAGCTTAAGCTTAACCAATTATAAATTGGTAATGGATAAAGATCTATAGGTTAAGTGCATTACCATCTTTATGGAATGGAGTAATATTTTCAAATCCCCAGATACAGCAGGTAGTAATTCACATGTAGATGAAGAAATATTGAAGATGCTGAAAATGTTTAATAAGTCAGGTGATAAAAAAGAATGTGATACATAGTAAATGACAGCATTCTGCACTGAACTAAAAATAAACTGAGAATCCTCAGGGAGCATGTCTGTCAACATCATCAATGAATTTTACAGCTGCAGAATATTTTTTAATGTACTTGAGGCTGTGAAATGATCTTCTAGTAAAAGCAATGATGCAGAGAGAGAATATTTGTTCTCTTTTTTCTGCCCGACAGGAAACAGGAAGCAGGGAGTATCCTCCTGTCTTTCCACCAGCGATTGGTTCCCATTGTCATGAGTGATGATATCATCAGGACACTTACTATCAAATGTGTCAGTTTTGAAGTCATGAGGAGTCTCAAATTCACCTCTACTGTATTTTCTTGGGTATTTATTTGTTAAGTACTATGCATTTGAAAATGTGTACAGCAGTTCATTATCTACCTTGTGAGACATTCTAAATAAAATATGACTCTTACTTGTAACTTGTTATTACTTTAATATAAGGACTAAAAAAAAACATTGTCTCTATTTAAATGACTTGAGTGCATGGAGCAAGTGAATTTAGGCCATGTGTCAAATTGACTTTTGTATGGTTTAATGTAGGTGCAGCAGGTGTATGGTTCAATTGGATTGTATTTAGTCTCTTTATTAATCAATCTTAATTTATTTAGAATGAATCAATGTTTTTGTGTAACATCCAATAAGAAAATCTGGATGCAGGCTCCCATTCCCTTTAAAAGGTCAGGTGTGCTTGCACCTTAGTGAATGGCTAGAAAAAGAGCTCTCATCTCTGCAGAAGAAATAGATTAATTTCATGCACGAGTTAATCATCAGTGAGTAAAAAGCAGAGTGTACATACATGCATTTGTCTATTTAGGCAAACTATTATAATCTCCTATCAAATGCACCCTTAATATAATAACAGTGAAAGACAGCACCATTGACCTCACTGATTTCTGTTGCCTCAAGAAATCCGTGAGGTCAGATCAATAATACGTCTGACCACATGTCATTTTGAGACCAACACACCAAAGGTGCCGAGATATGTGCATATGTGCATCTGCTATATAAATGACAGTTTGCTATATGGGAAAAATAACTACGTCAGTAAGACTAGCAAAGATGTCTGGCCTAATGTCTTCGTCACTGCTCGTCCGTAGATTGGATACATGGTGACATACTCATTACATACATGAAGTTTAGTGAGGTGCTTTTGGATCATGAACAGATAATGACCAATGAATCCTGTAATAGCCACAACGATTTCTAAATGCAATTTGAGGATTTTTCTCTTTAAAAATGGTTTGGTAATTCAATTTAAATAAAGCAAATGATATCACAGCATTCAATTCAATTTATGGAATTAGACATTGTTTTCCTTCTTGGCCATGAATGAATTTTGTTTAACTCTTTACATAACATTGTTAAATTATACATAAGCTGTAAAAGTGTGGAATAGGTCTATCACTGCACAGTGTGTTGATTATTCTGATAAAAGCTGCCATCAATAATTATCATCTCACATGGAAATATTTACTGTTCAGAAGAAATAAAAAGCTTGTTGGCCAGCTATGGTCAGTGCTAACTTTTTTTCTTATTAATTGACAGTTCTTTCACTCTTCCCCTCTCTTCTAATTCAATGGCTATTGGATGGTTGAAGTAATCTAATCAGATTTTGGAATGATCTTGATCAGCAAATCAAGTCTTTGAAGTCGATTTTTAAATCTGTTCTCTTTACTCGCGCTGTCATTTCAGTGATTCAGATGCTAGATCAACCACCTTGATGACATCACGCAGGGTTTGATTCAATTTAGTTGATTCTTCAAATGAAGTACCTCTTGATTAAAATATCCAGGTATTACATTTTATTTCTTAATTTATGGGTTAGGGTTAGGGTTATTCCTTTGAATAAAAAAATCAGCAGCGATAATCATAATATTCATTCATTCTTGTTGGCTGAGCACATATTTCACTAAACAGGTCCCAAAATAAAACCATACGCTACAAGAGTTTGGATTTAGTTTGCAGAGATCTGCACCCAGTCAGTAAATTCAGTCCTGACTAATGATAATACATTTAAACTCAACTATATGCAGCACCGAAAAAGCATATTTTAATGTACAGTTTTAGATGTTACTTGTATAAACTTTCCATTTGAAACTCTTGACCACCACAACAAGGAATTTTACATCACCACCCTACCCAGCTTTTTTTTTAAGTCTGGAATTTTAAAGGATTTATGAAATCTGAATTACGGTGTGTTGTGATGTGATTATTTAGTTTATTATCTCACTCTCCATCTACAGCTTTCTCTGTACAAACTGTGCAGTGTAACAGGAAGATGTGTGGAAGGTGCATGGAATGTTTCTGTTGGCACTAAACTGGCAAATAACTTATTTGTTACCTGTCAGATGCAATAGGATACAGGCACTTGGGAAACACACAATGCACACACAGATGGACACACATATCCTGTAGGTACGAGCTGCAGATCTGCAGATGGAGGGAGGATCAGGGAGGGAGACGCAAGTCCCTCCGAAGCAATTAGATAATCAGGAGTACACGAATTACAGTATTTATATGTGTCGCTGAGATAGAGATGTCATTATACTGTAACACCCCCTCCCCTTCTCGCTCACACTCAAACTCGTCTTTCTCAAGCCTGAACTTGTCCGCTGATGTATTGCTTGGCGACTGCCAGTGTGTAGAAAGACTGATTGCAGAAACCGGCGATGATAAATAACACTAATGAACTGAGAGGTTACAGAGTACACAACCTGAGGAAAGCTACGGACACAGGAAGAGAGGGCAAATAAACTCTCTGAGAGGATTAAACGTCTGCCTTAAGTATGTACACTTCTAGGTATTTTATCTTTCCGAAAGATTATTTCCAATGAAAAGGCTCAGGGATGTGTTGCCACCACTGAATGCAAACATACTGGATGTGGCAATTGACCAGTTCCTGTTTCCATGTCCCAGAGAGGAGGGATATTTCACCCACTCAGATGTTATTTGAGTTTGACATCCTGTGGCCTGCATATCAACCCACACACAATTAACATTGATAACATTGACTATTGACACTCTCTGTGCTATGGAGAAATCATCATCACTGACAGTCACTGACACATTCAACCCCATTTGACATTAAGAGGCCATGCATGGTTTATTTTCAATGTTGTTGCAGGTATATGTGCAGAGGTAGAAACAGTTTTTGCCCATTCAAAGTGTTCTTACGTATTAAGTTACATTTACCCTGACCTGACCCCAGCACCAGTGTATAATCTTTCTAGACATAACCTCTGGAAAATGTAAGCATAGCTGTCTCCGGACTTTCTCCAGAGTTTGCCTTTTACATATGAACAAGGCAGCAGGAGATTCTCCCCTCAGATGTGTCCACAATTAACACATGATGTAATGTTTTAAATTTGCAGATCACATATTTTTGTTTAGATCACATTCACACCAGCATCGGCTCGCAAATCTCATCTTTCCAAGTTGACATCTTTGTTTGTATCCAGTGGCGGCTGGTGAAATTTTTTTTGGGGGGGGCGCACTTGGGCGGCGCGGTTTAAATAGCCCACCGCAATGAGAGAAAAAAAACTCCGGGGTGCTCCGGTCCTGTGCTCCGGTCCGGGACCCGGTCCGGACGTCCCCGGGGACGTGCTCCTCCGGGACCGTCCCCGGGGACGTCCCGGTCCCCGGGGAGGTGCTCCGGTGCTCCGGGAGGTGCTCCGGTCCCGGTCCCCGGACCGAGACCGGGTTGTCCCCGGGGACGTCCCGGTCTCCGGAGCACCGGAGGGAGGTGCACCTGGGGAGGTGCTCCGGTGCTCCGGGAGGTGCTCCGGTCGCCGGGACGTCCCCGGGGACGGTCCCGGTCCCCGGGGAGGTGCTCCGGTGCTCCGGGAGGTGCTCCGGTCCCGGTCCCGGAGGAGCACGTCCCCATGCACGTTAACATGTGGTTAAAAATTTCAGCTGATTATTACTGATCGATAAAACTACACACACGACACAGTAAACAACAATGATTCTATCTGTCCACTGTCTGTCCTCTACCTGTCTCACTCAGTGCTCCGGGACCGGAGCTGCACCTCCGTGCAGATTAAAAGTATCTGCTAACTATGCAGCTCCTGTAGATCAGTGATAAGGTCTCTGATTGGACAGTCCTGTCAGCATGATGTATAAGAAACCCTTTCATTGGCTGTAGGCGCAAGTGAAGTGCGCCCATGGCTCGAACTGTCATCCGCCATTGAGAAGCTGTCCTTGCTCAAATGTTCCTGCCCCTTTTGTTGGCTTCCATAGACTTCCACTTGCCCGGCGCCCACAGGGAGGAGTGGCTTCTCTCTCAGTGATAATGAATGGCAAATATATTACCAAATATAATATATAAAGTGGTTTTGGACAGGGGCTTACGGTCTCCGGCACACATTTAACGCTTTAAAACAGTACATTTCTTATTAAATTATTTGATATATAATGTTTTTTGACATGTCATTTTTTCTTTTTTTTTTTTTTTTTTTCATCTCAAAATTGTAGGGTGGGCGGCGCCCCAGCGCCCTGTATGACGAACCGCCACTGTTTGTATCGTCAACCTACTTGGTCACGGTGAACAAGTATATCCTACTGCGTTCTCACATGGGATAAGTCGGACTTTATACAATGTTTTTACTCAGAGACTTCGAGGAAAACTTCAGAGAATTAACACAGAAATTCACTCTGACATTTGCGTCCTCACATCCAGTCCTTCTAGATAATCTCCTAAAATTATCTGGAATTCAGAACAAGTAGCATCGTTCCTTTCGTTAAATAATTGACTAAATGGGCATAGACCGTTGTTAGCCCTTAGACGAAGCATATGTCATGAGACTTTCTCAACTCTCCGGTTTCCTTATGCAGTGTAAGGGATGTTTCATTTGTAAAGTCACTTCAGCAATCTGAGTGGTGTTTGCTACTAACTCTAAATATTTCAAAAATATGCAGACTCCTCTAAATTAATTCCAGCATCAGATGTTTGATATGTATCAGTGGGTCCTCGTTTGATTCAGTCTCACTTTATCGTAGCATCGTTTTCTCCCAGTTGACTATAAATGCACTCATAGTGAATTCCCGAATAGAGTTTTTGTGAATGGGCCTCAGCAGTTGTTTTTTTTGGGGGTAGTGTGTGAACGCATTGTCAATCCCATCTGCCCATTTGTATTAGGGCTGTAAATTTTACGTGAATATAAAGGGCATCACCTCTGAGCCCCACACGAAAAGGTCATAAAGGCCAATGTGGAGTGGACACTAAAGACCATTGAGAAATGCCTCGCCCTCACTAAACCAGCCATCGCTCTCACACACGACCGTACACTGCTATTGTCCTGTAGGATTCCTGCGGCTGTAGCCAGGTAACGTATGGTAGCAGCCATTAGGACAGATGTGTTTTATGAGAAATGAGAGAAGCTCTGTTTAAGCCACTCTCTGTTTTCCCTTTCAAACAACATATTGTTCTTGGGAGCAGAAGTTACCAATGGAGACAACTGTGCATGTTCCATCGGTAATTTGGAGCTTAATGGAAGCACATTGTAAAATTACACATCAACTGCACAATGATTAGTTAATTTTATATAATGTGCTGTGTATGTCACCAATATTACCAGGTAATCTAATCTCAAATATATCAGTTTATGTGTAAAGTCATTCCTACTTTTCACGAAACTATAGGTATCTTCAAACTAATTTGAACTAAATCAAGTGGCAATATTAATAACTTATGTGTGTGAATTCCCACCATAGTCGAATAGACTATTAACAGTTTTGTCCACCATAGCAAGAGACCACTTACTCACTGTAAGAGCTTTTCCCATCTGCTTTTAAGTCCCTGTTATGGGTAGCATGTGTCTGAGAAGTTCAACCAAACAATGTGTAATGACTGCTCTAGTAATAGATTATTATTTCACACAGTTTGAAATGAATTGGTTTTATAAGCATGAAAAACTATTCTTCAGAAGTATAGTCCAAAAGAATAAGTTTAGTAATTTATCTCCAATCCCATTCTGAATCCCAGTTTGGTTACCACTGAAATAGACTGAGTTTGAATGTAACAGCTGACCCAAAATTATATATATGATTAAGACATAAAGAAATCTGGTATGAAACAAATGATCTTCAGCAGTTTTTTGGGAACATTTGTCTGAAACTCTAATAGGATCGGACTACACGATATTACTGGGTTAAGGTTAATTTGTTTTTATTGGGATTATTGTGAGAGAAGTCAGAAAAGAGATCTCCATTTAAGCTAACTTAAAACTTTAAACTATTTCCCTGACATGATGGTATTTTCAGTTTGTGTTGGTTAAATGAGTCAGTGTGTCTTGTACAGTTCCTCCTCTCCTGGCAGCTCCTCTCCATTCATCTTCCCTCTCTGCCCTGCTTCATCCACCCTGAGCAGACATCCTTTCCAAAAAGCCTGAGATCCCTGCTGGGTCTGGATCATCAGTACCTGTACAAGACGATCATAATGAGTGTCTATGTCTAAAACTGGGCCAAACCATCTGTGTGCACAGGCTGGGCAGTCAAACCCTGTGGCGCCTGGTCCTAATGGATTTGTTTTAAAGGACCTTGACAAACAGAAGAGGATAAAGGCTGCTGCCGCCATGTGAACACAACTCTGAATGGTTCCCAAATCTCCCTGGACTCCCGGGAAAAGCATTTGTTTAAGAAATGTGCATGTGCCATGTTTGTGTGTGTGTTTCCCAAGCCGTAGGTATCTGTCATATATCTTGTACTGTGTCGGGTATGCAGACATCCTGTGGTGGGCAGGTAAACACCGACACAAAAACTCATGCCACCACACACTATTCACATGTTACAGTCAGCTGCTGCCACCCGTAAATAATGAGGTCATTAGGGAGTCATTGAACTGGCTGTAGAAATTTACTGGCTGCTGTAAAGTAATTATTCAGTTCCTTTTTTGGTTAATGCCACAAATCAGCTAAGTCCAAACAGGTCCATGTGAGGCAATCAGTTCTGGAGTCCTGTACGGAGTGTTAGTTTACATATTTCTGATTTTTTTATAGGATTTTGATCAAAGACCATCCTTACACATAGGAGTTTTAAATGTGAAAGCTGCAGATTTGGGTATGTTCCAGTTAAATTGGCCCTACAAATATTTTTCTGCTGAATTCAAATTGTAATTTAACTCTACATTGCAAGTAAAGTATATACAGAGTCAAGAGAATGTGGTGTTTTCTGCAAAACGTTAGATATATTAATGACAGGAGAGATATTGTGCTATGGAGATACCTTACCTGATTACCTGTTAACCCTTGGTAAGCCCTGTATTTGTTCCACATTTACATAGAATAAATTATGAAAAAAAAAAATTCAGGGTTTTCTTTGGAGATTGAATGAAAATCAAGAAACTGAAATGTCTCATTTAGAAAAGTATTCAGACCCTTGAAGCTCCTTTGGCATCAATTAACAGCTTCAAGACTTCATAGTTATGTGAATAAGCTTTGCAGAGATGGATTTGAGCAGTTTTCCCCATTTCTCCTGGCAGATCCTCTGATGTTTTCAGATTGGATGGGAAGAGTGTGTGAACCTTCTTCAGGTTTCTCCACAGATGCTCTATATGGTTTGACTTTGAGCCACTCAAGCACAGTGGGAGACTTGGCCTAAAGCCACTCCAGAATTGTCCTGGCCATATGTTGTTTCACTGAAGTAAAGCTTCAGTCTCAGGTAGGAAGCAGGCTTTTTTTTTTTAGGACTTCTATGTGTTTGAGGTGCATTGATTCTGCCAATTCTGACCAGTCTCCCATGAGGCTGCCACCATCTTACTTCATAATAGAGATGTTGCAGGTGATGCATGGTGGTCCCTGGACACGCGTTTGGACTTTTGCACTCAGGGTTCAATTGTTGTCTCATCATACCAGAGAATCCTTGTGTTCTCACAGTCCTTTAAAGTCTGTGGCAAATTCCATGCAGGCTGTCATTTATTCCTTACCTAAAGTAGCCTCAACTTATTCACTCTACAATAAAGGGCTGATTGTTAGTCCCTGTTCGATTACCCTGACCTTGATCTACATCACACCAAAAAATTGAAGTCTATGTAAAGTTATAACATGCAATATCAAATATGGGACCTTATATACTGTATTACACAGATATTTGTCAATCAAGTTCTAGACACATCTCAATGATTATTAAGAAGAGTATGCATTTGACCACAATATGGAACCAGCAAAGGCTCTGAATGTTTTTGTAAATTAGATTTTTCAGTGTTTTAGTGTTGTAATGTGTAAAAAAAACTTCAGTTTCTCATTAGCGGTTACTAAATATAGACTGATGGGATAAAAATGCCTTCCAATCAATACAGAGTACAGTGAAGAAGTCAGATATATTTCTGAAGCCATAGGCTTACCATAGGGCAGTGTATCTACTTGCTGCAATACTGTGAGTATTAATGTAATGACTGTAAGTTGCAAACAGAACAGCTCATCATCTCACCATTTATTTATTATTTAATATGTATTATTGTCATCTTGTTCCAATCTATGTTTTTGTGTCATTTTTTTATCTTGTATATTTGGCTCGAGCTCCCCCTTTGACCATCGAAGGATAAGCAGCATGTTTAATGGATGTATAGATGGATGGATGTTTAATAAAGTTAATGATCTGCTAACACTCTCTGAAAGAAAATATAATATGTCTGTTTTACAAGTGAATACATATAATACGTTTCTATATAATAACCATTACTTTACCCAATAATAAAAATCAGGCCATTTGTGCGTAAAAAAATGGATAAGAACAATGCACACATACACCTTGACATTAACACAAATGTATTAAAAGAAAACTGATATCAGTTTCAATCAAACTCAGATCTGACATGAAATGTGCTGGATGTTTTATTGCAAAAAGAGGGCGCTATTCTGTCAGCACAGCTTTTCCCTCCTCACAGTGGCTCAGTCTCTGGATGGGAACAGGTGCATCTCTGTGTTTTCCTTACTCAGGAAGAACAAACATTTTACATATTCAAGACAGTAAAGAAAAGTTTCACAAATAAGTAACTCACTCCCTGGCACTGCCACAGGAACTACGCACATGATCTCTGCATAGAGCAGGTAGACCCCTGTATGTTAAAGGACACTATAGGCTTATGGTCAGTGAGTTTAATATGACTCCATGGACGTGCACGGAAAGAAAAGGCTTTATTGTGCCCCTGTCCTGCACTAGCACACTTTTCCCACAAAGAACAAACACATACACATGTGTGCACAGACACACTCTAACTTACGGTTTTCCCACAGTGCTCAGCACTCCCGTGGGAGTAAATTGCGGTAATCCAGAGCAGCAAATTCAGACGCAGCAATTACACCACAGTGAACGGCTTGGGAACACACACACACATTTGTACTTCTATCTTAGTGAGGACACTCTTTGGCATAATGCATTTCCTATTCCATTACCCTTACCTTAACCATCACAATTAAATGCCTAACCCTAACAGGGACCTAAATCCTAACCTACACCTAGTTGTAACCCTAACCCTAAAACCAAGTCTTAACCCTCAAACAGTCTATTAAAGGTTGGTTAGAAAGTGAGGACAGGCCAAAATGTTGTCACTTTCCCAAAATGTCCTCAATCCATTGGTTGTAGGCTCAAACTGGTCCTGACAAAGATATCTGTACAAGAGCAAACACACACACAGACAAACTTGCATATTATTTTGTGTATGTATGCACAGATTGACACATGCATACATTTAAAAACTCACTTTTCACGTATGTCTCTACCTTTTGCTCACATTCATGCCTAAATACACATGCAAGCACACACAATGAAATACATACATAAACACACACACGCTGTACTGAGCAGCCATCCGCCTGTCAACACTGCAGCAAATTAACTGACATCAAACACCGGTGAGCACAGGCTTAGACATGTAGAGGACACAGTCTCACTGGGAGAAAAGGAGGGAAGAGAGGAAGAGGAGGACAAGGGTAGAAAATAGGTGGAGAAGGAGATCAGGAAAATTTGTGGGAGAGTGTGTATGTGTGTGATTTGGGGACCTGCATTATTAAGGTCCCACAGATTCACCCGCTTGATCAATCATAAGGTTTCACCCTATTTATATAATAAAACTTAACTAACTGGACAAATCAGGACTTGAATGAACATCCTTGTGATAAGTATGGCTGCATGATATGAAGAAAACATGGGATATGCGATAAAGATGTTGAACGTTGTGATGACGATATGACTTGCGATAATTAAACAAATGCAACAGTATACCATAAACAAGGTTTTATTTGAAAAAATTTGACCTGGCTACGGACGCAAGGACCACAGCAGCGCTTCCTGTAAAAATTATTTAACTCGTTTAAGAATAGTATAGATCATTATGTGATTATAAGTGTTGATAATATGGCGTCATTTCAAATAAATCAACATTTAAACTTTAGCGAGACAAAGACGTAAGATGAGTCTGTGAGAGAGAGAGGTAAGTGAGTAGCGGAATCAGAATGTGTGTTTGTGTGTCTGTGGGGGGGGGGGGGGGGGGCTACGTGAATGTCTTCAATGGTTATTAACCGCTAATCATTACTAATCATTCTGGACTAGGGTTGCAAAATTCCGGGAATATTCAAAGTTGGAAACTTTCCATGGGAATTAACGGGAATAAACTGGAAGTGTTGTGGGTAATTTAAACTAACTGTATTTACCTTGTCATATACAGACATAAATATAAACATTTGATTTTTGTTATAGGCTGATTTGAGCACTGTGGAAACTTTGGGCACTTGACTATATGCTTCTGCATCGTTGTGTCATTCTTAACATAGGTCTTTGCTCAGTATTTGCAAATGTACACAGCCTTTCCTTCTACATTGGATGGGGTGAAATGTCTCCACACATGAGATAGTGCACGTGGCATTGTTCTGTAGAATAAGATGAGAAAAAAGTTTGTAAAAAAACACTAATGCAATGCCAGAGATATAAATAGTTAGCCAAAAATTGGAATCGTCTGTGAAATTGTTTTACAATTGATGGATAAATTAATGGAAATAGGCTAGATGAACAGATGAACAATCCTCAATCAGCATGCTAATATATTTTCCCCAGTAATATCATCGAAACTTACCTGACTTTACTTGCCTCAATAGCCCTGCTGTAGTGTTAAGGATGCTGGGAATTATCTGTGCATGTGATGGAAGAATGCACAGTGGAGGGTTGAAATTCAACGTGCAGCGTGTGCTGCATTCCATACATCTTTAAAATAGAGTTTTGAATGATTTTTTTATTGCTTAGCGTTTAATTTGCGTAGTTTTTTTTTTTTTCCAAATTCCCAAAATTCCCGAGCTTAACTTCCCATGGAAAGTTTCTGGAAAGTTTCTGGAAATTTTCCGGAAACTTTCGGCCCCTTTGCAACCCTATTCTGGACAAACATGATCAGTAACAGTTAGATATCTTTAATTTATTATCTTGGACAACAGGGCTCCATCTAAAAGGCCAAATATATTAACAAGCAGAGTGTGAATGCATGGCACATGGAACACCATTTATCACAGTTCAATCTGTCTTTTGCGAAAGATATATTGTGCATGTTGGTATTGTGCAGCCCTAGTGATTAGAACTACCTAAAATGACATTAATCATCTTTGAGAAAAAATGAAGATGAAATGTTGACTTTTGGTTTGGTCCATGTCCGCTCCACTAACAAGAAGGAGGTATGATTATTGAATTATGTTGCAGCAAGCCACCAATCAAGACACGTTGGCGTCACTTTTGGGGAGCAGTCATGTCGTCCATCTTAATATCCAGTCAAAATTCACATTTTGTACAATCATCTTCTGTTTCAACTTTTACTCGGAGGAGTAGTTTTGTGACAATGCCAAACTGATACCTTTTCAAACTAAATTGTACTTTTACTATTGCAACGCATCACAAATCTGTCCATATTCTATAGTTTGAACTTAGGCGGTGATCTTTTTAAAAAAAAAACATTCAATAGTAAAAATGCCTTAAGCTGATCATTGAGGATTCACAGACAAGCATTGGCTTCCACATCTAAATGGTGACAACACAAAGCACTTCACAGCACACGTTGGTTCCCCCATTCCCCCATTCAATTACAAATTCATACACCTCTTCCATACTCAGGGGTTCAGTATCTTGTCCAAGGACACTTCAGAATGCAAACAGAACCCCTGGTTGTTGGACAGCCCTCCTAACCTCCTGTGCCACAGCCACCTCACCAACTTTTTCTTCAAGTCAGTGGTATTATAAGAAATAAAGGATAGATATTTTTCAATATCTTTCGACATGGTAGGCTGTACTGTAACAAGGGATTCCTCAGTGCATCTATCTGTGTTTTTCTCTTCATGTTTCCTGAATACATGTCAGAGTACAACACTGGTGCTTCATTCCACTGGGTTAAAACCAACACACAAGGTTCAGCCTCATTAACTGTAATGACATCAGGTAGAGGGCTGGGGTGAACTGGGTAACTCCTGAACATGAGTTGGAGTGTGCAGGAGAGGAGGGCAGACTGTCAGTGGCCCCAGCTGCTTCTTATTCAGCTTCTAACCGCTGCACATGTGCAAACTCCACCCAGCACCTGCCCTCACACAGCTGCCAAGGTTATTACCGCTATAAAATCTGAACCAATAGCCAAGTCTATAACATGGTATGAAAAAAACTGTCTAGTAAGCCAGACTGAAAACTTGGCTTCAGGGAAAACTGAAACAATAGTTGTTTTGGTCTTTGCAGTTGTATACGTATTCGCTTCACATAAACCTGAAGCAAATATATGAGCAGAATGATTGTGTATCCGGAATAAAATGTGTCAAATAATGTAGTTAGTAAGGAACAGTTTTCAGCCACTGTACGGCAACATGGTTCCAGGGTGATAGGTCGATTGTTTGCTCTTCAACATTGGTCCAAATTGACAAAATCTCACCAGTTGAATGGAATGAACATCAGTGATTCACCAACTTCACTTGTAATGCCACAAGCAAGGCAAAGTTGGTTTTTTTCTTCATTTTTTTTCTCTTTTGTTAACATCTATGATGACAAATATTGGCACAAAACAGTGTCCAAACATTCTCCTATCCTATGGAATGGGGTGATCCCTTATATCACCATCATGAGGTTGAAATCTGTGAGTGAACTTGTCAGAGAGAGTATCCTGACTGGCTGCTTCACCACCTGGTGTGGCAGCTGCACCGCCCTGAATCATAAGGCTCTACTGAAGAAGTCTGCTCAGCACATCACCAGTACGGAGCTGCCATCTATGGAGGACCCCTACACCCCCCAGGGCCATAAGACTGTTAAACTCCACCAATCTGCCATAAGACTCCTAAGTCACTCCTCTAAACTCTGCACCTTAAGTTATTGGCACCACCAAATCAGGATCACTTATTTCTCTAATTCATTCAGTCTACTATTCTAGTAGTAACTTTATTAAAGATTAAATTATATAATTAAATGTATGTTTTATTATATTTTATTTTATATATTGTATTTTTTATTTTTATTTTTGTTGCTTGTTTAATATTTTTGAGCATAGCTAGAAGGGAAAACTGTGACCCAATTTCATTGCCAGCGACTGCTGTATGTAATTGTTGTGCACATGATAAAGTGTTGAATCTTAGAGCTTGTTAGTGCCATCACCTGCAACTTAATTTCCAATACTTTCGTTTTGTCTCCGTGCTGGTGACAGCCAGTGGTTGGAGTCATTATGTTTTTCGTTATTTTTCCGTCCCATTCTTGTGAAACTATATCTCAAAACATTCTTGCTGTTTTGGATTTGTTCCCTGATGGTTCAATGCACTTGTTGGAAGTTGCTTTGGATAAAAGCGTCAGCTAAATGATTTGTAATGTAATGTGATGATTTCTTCAAATTTAAAGCAAATGTTCAGTTGGACTCAAAGATGACATTTTGCTGCTCCAAGGTTAAGGGTCAAGATCCTGTGACATCATGCTCTGGTGAATGTGATAAATCAGCGATTTCCAAAGGGTATTCTATTACCTATGGTACAAACATTCACTTGGACTCAAGGATGACTGATGATAGAATTTGGATGTCAAAGTTCAAGGTTACTGTGACCACAAAAAACCTTTGTTTGTCTCATGAAGGCAATATCTTTTCAGCGCCTTGAGAGGAACCTGAACCAGAGAAACTTATTACAAACCATTACAAAGATATTGTTCTCCAGTCTTCTCTCCTCAATCTGTTGAATGAAAGAAGAATGGCTAAAGGATAAAATAGATTGTCTTTGTCATATAAGTGTCCTGTGTATTTGGTAGCCTATAGATATACAGTATTTATGGCCAATCAAAAACTTCCATCATGATCTTCATGCATACTGCTTACATATTCCTAATCATTCATTAAAATGTTGGGATAGCCCACACTATAATTCAGATTAAAATGTTTTAGTTGGTGGATTTCTCATTTTCAAGTGAAATAATTCAGTATGTAGGAGTAACATGTGTCTTAGTGGCTCGATATGCTGGTACTGTGTTGTGCAACATCAGCAGTTCACCCCCCATGGACAAGACTTGACAGATCAGAATACACTCCCCTCCCTGCTGTGTCTCAACTGTCTTGACTTAACCGCTGACCCCTCCAAAGAAAACTGTGTCTGTAAACCCCAACAGGAGGTATAAACTCCCATGATGGTGAAATTACATTTTTTTGTTTTTGTTTCTGAGGACTGACCAGGATCACAAATATCTGCTTTCTATAATTAACCCCTAAGCCATTGATCCTGTCAGCTTTATCTTTACAGAACTTAAATCCTCCCACTAAAGCCTACCAGCAGCAGTTGCAGCAACATGGAAAGACATCTTTGGGGTTATAAAGTTTACAACAGAGTTCTGGTGTCCACAAAACCAAAATCAATACTTGAAATACTGTTTTTGGATCAGCAGAGACTTACGTCCAAAACACCTTTGATGAATAAAGTGCAAACCTTTCAAATCATCCACCCTTGTCCAACGTTTTAGTTTTTTTATATAACACAATGGGATCTGAAGTCAACCTAAAAACCTCAATGCACTTTTTGCTTTAGACCATGCACCAATAGATCCCTTATTGCTCCACTTTGAGGATGTATTGCGATCTGAGTTTCTAATCCAGGCCGGTCTAGCTGTGAGGCTGCAGTGTAAACCCTTCTGTAGCTGCACCCCAATGATTTCAACTCCAGGGACTGAGTTCTGTATTACTGCTACTTTTAAAATGATCTTATACATCAAGCTATGGCTCCTAACATAAGCATAAGGATGCAAAGACATATTTTTTTTTACAAAACTCACTGAATAAACACTGTTTCATTCAAAATATTACTATTGATACATGGACCAAATGTAATCATAACTGACATTTACTGAAAACTAAAACCTTTGAAATTACATACGATCACAGATGCAGGAGGTCCAAGTTGTCTTTATGTAACTAAAGCTTGTGTGTGTTTCCGAGAACTGCCTCAAACACACGTGTTGCAAACCTGGACATGTAGCTGTTCTAAAATGAATAACTGTCAGTGTAAATCAGCTTTAATCTCCCGTGTTTGGAGAGGGAAAGAGTAAAGACACCAGGTCTGGCACAGCCGGCTCTCACCACATCCTGGTCACTGGTCAGATCACTGCACCACTGCAGGCTGAGGCTGCTACCAGTTAGCTACAGTCCCTGGGCACCTCTTGCCTTACAGCTGGGGATTTGTCGGGTGGACTTGAAGCCCTGACAGCTGTAATGTTTGAATGTGTGTGAGTGTTGGTGTGTGTGTGTGCATGTAATTAGGGCCCTTGACAGGTACATATTAGCTCTGTAACTGATCTCAGGGAGTGTTTTCCTGTCTGTCAGGGTTGGCTGCTCAGAAAAAGCACCGTCTTCACAGCACTAGCATGCTATGCTTGCTCTTGATTTCAAGGGTTGTCACATAGAGAGTGAATACATTATGGATTATATAATATTACGTTTAAATGTACGGTTGAGATAAATTAAATGAAATATACTGAAAATGTTTCTCTACAGCTTCATGGACACTAGGGCCCAAACTCAAGTGTGCAAACATATTTTAGAAACGTAGGATGACACTGCATTGACTTATATTTGTGGATCTTTTTTGTTCAGAAGACAATCTGACAAATGTAAATTTATAGTTTGCCTTTCACATATGAACAACACAGCAAGAACTGAAATATCTCCAGAACATTCAGCTGAGGGGTGTCGCATCATGCAGGAGGCAGGATGTAACTTCTAAATTCCACTGCAGAGATCACATGTTTTTCTTTACAGCACATCAACACCGGTGTCGACCCTTATCACAAAAAACATCACGTTCTAGAAATGTCATCAACTCGCTCACAGTGAATCCGCTGGATATCCTCTCACATGGGCTCATTTGGACATTGTCTGTCGGTTTTCTCAGGATGCTGGCAGGAGAAACTCTGGACAAAGTCTGCAGCAACTGACTTGGACATTTGCATTCCCCCATACAGCCCCTACGGAGAATATCAGGAAGTACATTCCCTGAGAAAAGCCTTACACATTCCTTAAAGAATGACCAGTATATGCTTCTGTCTCTTACACACAATAAAAAAGACTAAGGACAAGGAATAATTCTGAGGTCGCTCTGAAGCTTAAACACAGGACAAGAGAACAGGCAGGTTTGGAACAGGCACTGCACTAGCATACATTAATGTACATCTCTAGAGAAGTAGGCCATCAGAAATTAGAATTTCTGTCAGTGCTTAAGTTTTTTTAAACCTAGTGTCACAACTTTCATTTTTATGTTGGTATAAAATGTCCCTGTTAAAGAACATATGAAGAGAAAAGTATATTATCAGTTATTATCACAAATTTGCATTTTCTGTAGTCATTACAAAGTTTTTTTTTCCTTGACGACTGAAGCTGTGTTACCGGATAGTGTATAGCAGATTTTTTTGCAATGTCTAATTTGTCATGTAAATGAGAGCTTGGTATCTATCAACATCTGCACCGGCCGTGTTTATGTGTCTGACTGGTCTCAGAGCTCATCAAGAAGTCCAGCGCTTTCTCTAATGTCTCTCTCCTTCTCCCTCTCAATACAGAGATTCAGAAAAAGCCCCAGACAGGTTCAAATTTCGACATTTTCCATTCGTGTCTTTCCATTGATCTTATAAGCAGACACAGCATGCTGAAACTTTGACACGCTCTGTTTCTGAACCGCGACTGTAACCATCACCACTGTTTAATCCCCACGCTAACCTCAATCCATATCTAACCCTCACTTTAGTAAGAAATCTAAAGGGATTTCCTTAGAAGTGTCCCTACAATGTGATTATTAAAAGTGACACGCACACACACACACACACACACACGCACACACACGCACACACACTCAGCTGGGAGCACTTTAGCCTTACATTGTGATAACACATTAGTTGGGTCAGACCTTGCGCTGAGCTCCAGCTGGGTCGTGTCTCCTCCCCTGCTCTGTCCTTCACTGCACAGCTGGATCTCTTCACAGTCTGTGCTTTATGCACTTGTGCGTGCCGTGTGTAGGGGTGTTTTATGTGCATATGTGTGTGTATAGTTTGTGAGCGAGTGTGAAAGTGTTCTTATCAGTGTTTGTCCGTGTGATCTTCATGCATATATATATTGTTTCTGTGGATGGGATGTGTGTTGGTTAGATATTGTGCATGTCTGGTGTTTATGTTTGTTTGTCTGCATACATGTGTGTGATGTTGTGCGATGGCCCACACAGGGTTCATCAGGCCCTGACACCTTTTTCTTATCACTGAATCGTTTTTCTGCTCTGAAGCTGATGGTTTAAAGGACACTCGCACATTAACTTAATGATTCATGTGGGTTTCACAGAATCAATTTATTTTTTGTTGGAATTTTCTCATTATCTCTCGTGGGTTTGTTTTACATTCAACATTTAAAATTCTTAAATGACAGTTTATCGTTGTAACATAAACTGTGATAGGCTGGTGTTAGTACAAATGAGAAAATGGTGATGACTGGTTGACTCTCTTTCGCCCTCTTATCTTCCCTTTGAAATTAAACTATTTACATTAAGGGGATTTGATTTTTGTCCCCATAAGGAAGACAAGTCCCCATAATCTGTCTGTGAAAACAGATCTAGGTCCCAACAACATGAGTAATACCTACACAAAACACACACGCACCAGACAAAAACAAGACAACAACACTTATTTACGTGTGTTCACTTTTTTATTAAAGGGAACACACATTACAACATATTAGCAATTATCCCTTTCATTCAGGGTCTGTACTATTCAGCTGTTAAAATGTGTAATTATAGTTGTTAATTATGTAGATACACTGGTACTGGATGTGATACACTTTCCAGATATTGGAAGAGGAAAAACATGTCAGAACATCTATGGTGGAAACTAGACTAAATTATTGTAAAGGGACTAAAAACCATTGACAAATCATAACAGATAACACAGTGGGGTCACTGAATGATAGGAGAAGATTAGCTGTACTTGTGCAGCAGAGCACAGTCTTTTCATTATTCATTTTCTAGAGGAGGAGTTTTTAGCCACTTGGTCTGTTGACAGGAGATAAAGCAGAGTTTTATACGGGCCTATTGCCATGGCTCTCTCAAAATAACCAGGAATACACACACTCGTAGACTGCGGTCCAACATCAACACATTGATACGTCTCAGTTTATCACAGATGAGTGGAGGGGAATCGCTTGGTCGGGGTCAGAAAGACAAGATTCCAACCATCGGACCATTTATAGAACAGGAAAACCACCAACACACACACACAAGCCACACACATGCACATACACTCAACACATAGTCTGTTGCTGTAGGGTGTCTGTACACACAAGCTGTCTCGCAGTGGGAAGACAACTAAGACCCCTCTGCTTACTGCCCATAGACTTTCTTTTGGTGTATCCGGACCAACACAAACACGCAGATGCAACCATCTCAGGTTTTGGAGCATCGCCGGCTTTGTTATTAGAGTGAATTACGTCCTGGATTTTATGGAAGGGCTGCATTTACATTCTACGCTGCACACACTTCCACACTGATACTGTAGCCTACTTACATGCACTTACACACAGTTTCACATCAACACACACACAAAAGCTAACTGGTTAGATCAGTGCAGGGCAGTGGCCACCCGTGAGTGGGTTTTCTGTAGAAGCAGCCTGTTTACTCTGTAATGGAAGCGGAACAGTCATAGATGATGGATTACAGGGCTTCGTTCTCCCTCCATCTTACTTTCTCCTTCTGTCTTTATCTCTGTCCGTCTCCCTCACACAGACACAGTCAATCAGTGTGAAACTATGTAGATCTCTGCATATGCAATGGTAGTGCCTGTCTCATATGGTGACACACACACACTCACATCCGTACTTCCATCTCTGAGCTGAAGAGAGCTGTACTGTATACGCTGGCTGCTAACTTTTATCATATGTTGTAATAAAAAGCAACAGACCTCATTTCTGTCCTTTGTAAAACCATGGAGCCGTCTACCTCTGTTAATAGGCACTCACACCTGCTACAGCTTGCTGAGATCCATTCAACTTTTAGGTACAAAACCTGGAGTCAATGCCGGCTTGGTTCTTTGGACAATAGATTTTCAAACTGAGAGTCTTGAGTAAAGGTGCTCCACAACAATGTTGTCTTTCTCTTCTACACACATTAATTCAAGATTAAAATATTACATATTAAGAATGTAAAGCTAGTTTCTCATCTCAGAAAATATCATAATTTATTGGTCTCACACGATACCATCATCCTCTTGACCACAATGGCTCCTCTTCAGTCCGCTTTGTTCCTATATTGCAGTTTTTTTCTTTTTATGTGCATTTGTTGTAGCTGGTCAAGGTTAGGAAAATAAAACCTCATAACGTTTTTTTATTCACACACATAGCTGTCACATCAATGCTTTGAAATATTTCCCTCTGAAAATGTAGTTGTGTGCTGCCCCTGCTGCCATGATTAATAATTGCTTTGTTATTATATACTTTTAGTTTCCTGTTTTATTTCAAAATCACTTAGAATCTTTTTGTGGTTGTGGTTCTTTTACTTTCCGCCCTTTTTATTTCCCATCTGGTTGTCTTCCATATAAACCTGCTTTTGTTCCTGGATTTGTTCCCTTATGTTGCTCATGTGCACTAAATAATGTGTTGAATTGAATTTCCTAATGTGAAACGGTTGCACAATACATATATATATATATATATATAATTTAAGTCAAAAAAGTGATGTCTATGTATACTTTTTAAGTTGAGCAAACTTGCTCTTTTTCGATGAGCCATATTAATTATTTCAGCTCAACTGTCCTGAGTAAAGTTATTATATTTTTTATGTTCAGTATGATAAAATGAATTATGTACATTCATATTAATCGAATGGTACAACTCTACATACTAAAACACTTTTTAACCTATTATTCGTATTCTAACTTTCAATGAATGTGATATTGAGACAAATAAAGAAACCTAAATATTGTGTATATAAATATACACATTATTTTTCTAAAAGGCAAAGACTCTCCCAAACAAGACTGCCAGTCATGTATTTACTAAAATACTTGAGTTGTCAACAAACCTTAAAAACAAATGTACCAGAGTCAGCCATAGCTCGAAGATAGCACACACTCTTGACCCGATGCTAAGATTATGATTAACTGTTAACATTTATATT
Source organism: Limanda limanda (assembly GCF_963576545.1). NCBI lineage: Eukaryota > Metazoa > Chordata > Actinopteri > Pleuronectiformes > Pleuronectidae > Limanda > Limanda limanda. The sequence continues at coordinate 20,608,844 of NC_083639.1, forward strand.
GGGCACACAGTTAGCTCACAGTTTGGAGGAGTTAGGTTCTAAATCCTCAGGTGGAAAAAAGTAAAAGAGCAGGTTTGAAGTTTTTCTCTTGGATCTGCATTTCGTTCTTTATTCCAAAGAATTTGGACTTTTACTCTTGTTGACACACTAACTGCTGCTGTAAATACTCACTAGAGCCTCCTGGGGGTTGATCCCCTGCTAAAGATAGTCCCAAACAACACGTAGGGTTTACTGAATGGTTAATGTTAGATATGTATTTTCATTGCATCCGTTTGTGCACATCTTCTGAAAAGTTATGGATACGTACGTAACAGACAAAGCAGAACAGTACCACTGGAAATCTTGGGGGGCATTGTAGCCAATTGTTCAAGTGATATGACAACAGGGCCCGAGGAATACATTTAAACAACAGTGGAACATTTGGAGGAGAATTGGACGACTGCCGTTTACAACTCAGCCGCTTTAGATTTCTTCTTTAGAGGTAAATTATCACAGCTTCCATCACCTTGATTTTGTTGTTGTCAGGAACACTCTACTTTTTGCTGCCCTCTAGTGTATGTATTGCTTGTTATAAAAGGAAACATGAGCTGGCAATTTTAAAGTTAATTTCCAAAGAAAAAACCTTAAAAAAGAAGGTATATACAACCTACTCAGCATGTCTTTGAACAGTTGACAGTTTAAACTTAAGAGGGTGTGTGTTTCCACTTCCAGAAGATTCCCACGTAGATCAGCATTATCAACAAGCTAGAGGACCAACCATAATGGAGCTGGGAGTTGAACATCATTGCCAGTTAACAAGCCTGTCAGTATAAGGAAAGTTTTCCAATCACCAGTCATCAATGACCAATTGCATTTCTACACTTCCCTGATTTCCCACAGATGTGAATTTGTTTACTGAGCAAAGCTCCAGCTTCAAAACAGCCAGTTGATTACAGATATTCAAGAGAGTTCCCAGTTCTCTTGAACTTCCACATTAAACGCGACTGAAACAAGCCTCTCAAATGTCCTCGGGGACAGTAGAACTGTTGAGCTCTTGTTTTAAAACATTTATTTAAGTTTATTACTCATTAACCTAGTCCACTTTGTTATAGCTCTGCAACTGTATGTCTTTAGCTGTTACTGGTGCTTGGTCACAGCCATGACTTGGACTATGACGTCAAGTAAACATTTTACTGCGACTGCAGTACTGGCTCATATCATCCTAACATCAACAATACAACAAGGCTGGAGGAATACTCATAACCCCTTCTGTCATTCTTCTTCTGAGATCATGTCGGCAGAAAATACACAACGGGCTCATTAACACATTGAGACAATAGAAAGAGATATTAAATGGCATAGTGGTTCGGGTAAACCACATGTGTGCAGGTGCCTTAAAAAGCAGGTCTCCAGTTTCATTCCCGACTGTTTCGTTCCTCTTCTTACTCACCCTGTTTTCTGTCTCTATCATGGGCACAATCCAATAAAAACATATATGAATATAAAAAAAAGGCAAAAAATGTCAACCTTAAAATATAGAAAAAGATCAAAAAGACAAAGAAATGGTCAAATCAGTGAAAGTAAAGTAAAACAGAACCACAGTCCCATTACTCTGAGACCAAAGTCCATTCATCCACATAATTGTTCCTCAAGGAAATGTAGTCCAATCTGAGACCAACAGGATCAAAGCTTTCTTAATCTCGACTAAACAAAGCAAAGGTAGACCCTCCCTCATCATCAGGCTCAACTCAGCAGGACAGATGGGCTCTTTTAGCTCAGAATCATCACATAATGAGCTCATTGAAAGCAGAGCAGTAACCAAGGCACATTTTCTCAATTCAACTCTGACATTAAAAAGTATTTTCTCAGGCTCCTTAGAAAACCTGAGAGATAAAATACTACCAAATTTATTCTAGTGGACAGGTCAGGAAAGTAAGCATCAGTCCACCATAAATACCTAATTCACAAACAACGACAGTGTCATGTAAACAGCATTTTTTGCCTTTACCTTAACCCCAATACTTTTACACAGAATTAGCAATAACCCTAACCAACAATTCTCTGCAGACAACTCTTTATTGCATTATCAAGTTCTATTAGAGTTTTCACTGCATCAGAGAAACACCCAACATCATATATGCCGTATTGGACGTAATGACATAAATCATGATGAGATTATGTTCTGTAACGAATATTGGTGTCCATTGGTGAAACATTCTAACTATTACTAGACCCAGATTTGACATTATGAGAAATGGATCCCATCTTCACAAGTCTGTTGTTTGAAGTCCATGGCTTTCTCGTGTGTTTGGTCTGGTTTACTTCCCAGCACAAACTACCTGCACCAACCCAAATGAAAAGATGGGTCTCTGTCTGCTTCAAGCACAGCAGCTTGTTTGTTGAACTAACTTTGTCTGCTGAATGTGAACCATTGAAAAGTCTGAATAAGCAGCACACATATTAACTCCAACCATTTACTAACCGTGGAAACACACATCACTGTGAAAGAGTTAAAACAGACACAGCAAATACACTCCAACACTCGGAGCTACAAGTGCCTGTGGGACTGAGTTCAAGTCTAATCATATGATATTTGTTTTTTATAATAAAGTGCACACACACACACACACACACACACACACTGGGCAAAGACTGTGTCCAAATGGCCTGTGTCCCAAACGCAGAGTGCTTGGTAATGTTTGAACCAAGGCTGCTTGAGCTCCGTCACTCTCTGTCAACCTGGAAACACTCCCATCATTGAACAAACCCCACTAATCCCTAACCACTGCACGAGGGTGAGAGACACTCAATCTGTACGTGTGTCTGTGTGTGTGTGTGTGTGTCTGTGTGTGTAAGAGAGAGAGAGAGAGAGAGAGAGAGAGAGAGAGAGAGAGAGAGAGAGAGAGAGAGAGAGAGAGAGAGAGAGAGAGAGAGAGAGAGAGAGAGAGAGAGAGAGAGGACCTTTGGGATTTCCCTTTTTAATTAATTCAGGATTTGTTTGGGGCACAGGGTCAGAAATGGAGAGTGAGGCAGAGACATTTTCTCATGTCAAACCTTTAGTCTGATGAGTGTGTGTGTGTGGGTGTGTGTGAGTGTGTGTGAGTGTGTGTGTGTGTGTGTGTGTGTGTCTGTCTGTTGGCATGCTAAAGAGGAGAACAGCAATGAGAGAAAAATGAGGAGGACTATAAAATACTTCAGTGTGATAACTCACCTTCTTTAAGCTTGGCTTCTAAATCTTTTTATTTGATTTCTGTTTAAAAATTACGATAAAAGGTTAACACATATTCAGGTTATACTGTAAGTACATATGTTTATGAGTGCTTTCTCTTTTTCGATGACCCATTTAGTGTAGAAGATGAAGAATTGAACAAAAAGCATTGGGCTTGTATTCCAATGTAGTGTGAGACATGAGCTTAGAAGACACAGACAGATACCTGAAATGTGTAAACCTGTAGTCATTGAAAAATCATTACGGTTCAGTTAATACATACTATTTTGAATTTGATTTGAATCAATTATATCTTAAATTATGTAAGTGACTTGTAGGCTTTTCTTATATTTTCATACATTTATTTTAGAAGTTCACTTCTTCACTAATTGGCTCATGAAGAAAATCATCAACAGCAACATCTGTATTATTTATTCATCTGTATTAGTAATTGCAAATATTGATTACATTAAATAATTAAATGGGTACATAGCTGTAGCCCTGCTGTTTATCATGGTTATTTTTCGGTTTTTAAGCCTTAAATAGGACCTACAAAGGCTGTAGTCAGAGTTTTGTACTAATCAACAAATACTAGCAAAGCATTTCGCCAAAAGCACGGCGAGGTCTTAGTACAAGGAATCGTCACAGTGAGAGAAGAGTCAGGCTGAATGGTGTCGGCTCGGTGGGTAAAGAGCCTGAGAGATGGAGGCAGATTCTTCCATGGTTGTTTTACTGGCAGGTGCCATCCACATTGAACCACTAATGTACGAGTTTTTTTTTACAACACAATCCACTGATCTACTGCCCTGCATTCATATTATCAAATCACTTCACCACTGGACAAACCAATTGCTTCAAGTGTCCTTTCAACCCAGTTCCAGTATATTTAGTATTGTACTGAGCAGTGAAGAGTCTCAGTAGCGTGTTGGAACAAGTACATACTTGGCATAAATATTGAACTGTCATGTGGTGAGGTGCAACAGGTTTTTTTCTTAAACTTTAAAAACACAGTAAAGTTAAAGCGGCAGTTCAACAAGTCCCTTAACCTGTTATGCTACTTAACCTCTAAAAACATATTTTTAATTAATTGAAGAATTTCGAGTGGAGCCCTGTGGTATCTCACCTGCATGCACCATTAGATACTGCATGTCAACAGTGTTTTTTGATTTCCTTAACATGCAATCATCACATTGAGACATTTGGAGAATTCTGACCTCAATGTCATTAAGTAGACATGTATATGCCGGATACATACGAATATAATATTGACTTAAGTCAAGGGAACAGGAATGCCAATGTAATATTTTATAAGCAACTCATGTTAATATCACAATACAAATGATGTCTTAATCAGATTAAGGTCAATATTCTGAATATTGCTGAACCATGTAAATGTGGTTATTACACATAGGTCCTGGTCATGTGAATCCACCCTGGACCCTTTTGAATTGAAGAGAAACAAAGGCAAAGGAAGAAGACAAAAAAAAAAACGTTGACCTTTTCAGCTATATATACTGTGCAATGGATCTTATATATGTATTATATCATGATAATAGGCTGAATGTATATGGGGTAAATAATAATAAAAAGCATCAACATAAAAAAATTGGTTATGTGTGTGTGTGTGTGTGTGTGTGATTGTGTATGTTTAAACTTGTTGTTTAGTTACAGTTCAGTAAATGCTGTTCAACCTGCTTTTGCAATTCCCACGAAATCCCTGTCAGCTTTTTTATGATTGATACACGCTGTGTGGCACGCACAGGGCTCGCAGCTCACACTGGAGCCATGTTTCTGGATACTGTAATGATTCATAAGGAGTAGCTGAGAGTTATTGCAGGTTTGAGGGCTCTCACTCGTCAAACTGGCCCCTGGGTGAGCACATGTGTTATTGAGGTGTGTGTATGAGTGGACCTCGTGCTCTGTGACATTTCTTAGACTAACATGAGTCAGTGAGGAAGAATTCCAAAACTCTTTATGAGTGTTTGAGATTCATTTGTTCTTCAGAGAGCTCAGCGAATGAGAGCGCAGCGTTTTGTGCGAGTGTGAGAAACGAGTGTGTTAACATGACAGGTAATGGTTAAATGATTTCAATGAAATGTGTGAAATATGGAACTGGGCAGAAGCAATTCCTCATCATGTGACAAAGTGTTTGAGGCTATGAGTGATTTTACTCCAAATGTTATTTGTGCTCTCAGAAGGAAAAATATGAGCCATTAAGTCCTGACTGAGAGTAATGTCAGGGTACTTATGAGGCCGGCAGTGCTTCATATTGAGATGTTTTGAATTTAGTACGCAGGTGCGTGTGTGCATGCATGCATGTGTGTGGTTTGCAGGAATGTGCTGGTTGTAGTAATTGAGAGATAAGATCGCAGCAGAAGGCTCTGAGTGTGCTGACAGACACACATAGAGGTGATGAGACTGACAGAGACCATCCTCACTCATCTTCTTCCATTTCCAGTAGCTGCATCTGTCAGGTGTGTTCCCACTGACCCACTTCCAGTTCCTGACAGCTCTCTAAGTTCCTGGATTTCCATAATGGCATCTCATCCCTCTTTGCTTTGTCATTACATGTTCAAAACTTTGCTCCGAACAAGTATTATCGGTGTTTCCAAAGCCAGATAGTGCTTATTCATATAGACAATATCTACATGAGTAAGCCACGCAGTTGTTGGACATGTTCCATCATCAACAAAGTTATATTTTAATTAAATTGAATTCCACATAAACCATTTTGTTGCCAGAAATCCTTCCTCAAATATAGGCCTAGAATCTTCAGTGCCTTTAAAATTCTAACTAAAAACAGTCAGTTTCTAATGATTTACTTCTTCAGTAGGGACAAAGAGCCACAGACTGGGTTGGATTAACAACTGGACTAGAGATGCTCCCAAACAGCGTCGTAAATCCTTCGCATTCTGCAAAAAAATGCCAGGTTGGGCATTGCCAATGTATTTAATGATCAATGTATTCCAAGATGTAAGTGCAATTTTCTTTTCACAGAAATCACTTCTGCACCGCTCCAAGCATAAGTTGTGCTGCACCGCCACTGGCAAGTACTGCTTTTAGAAAGGTGAAGAAGAAGGGATTTCT
>NC_083639.1:20620117-20735117 GCF_963576545.1 Limanda limanda
TCCAAGTTTTCATGATTTAAACCCAAAAAAGCACATTAAGGGAACTTATATATATGAGTATGTGTCATTTGGTGTTGAAGTTTCATTGGATCTACGGATCCATCAGTGCCATTCTATTTGGTAATGATCAACTGATCAGAGTTCCTCAGGGTTGTACCCAAGTATATTTCCTGATTGACTCGACTGCAATGCTTCCCCTGACTGTGAAATAATGCATGAAAAGCTCAGAAGAACTTGGCAGCTTCAATGATTACCACTCAAACACATGAACAAAGCAAAGAGCCAAACATATGCTCAGGCCTCTCAGAAGGTGTGTGTCTCCGTTTGTGTGTGGTACTAATTACACTAGTTCTGTCTACAAAACAGCGTCCTCATTTTTCACCTGCCTAACACACACATTCCGCCTTGACACGCACATACAACTCTCTCCCCCTCTTCACCCCCTCTCGCTCACAGTCGTGTCTCATCTCAATGCTTCCTGTTCCGCTCGCTGGTCGGTGTTTGTGTGTGCATTTGTGTGTGTTTGTGTGTGTGTGAGACTTACTGACATTTTACTGATGGAGGGATGTCCATCTGATCTGCCTGCTGTCTCAAGTGTCCCTCAGCACTGCTCACAACATATCAGTCATCCTAAAGCTGCCCTGCAGGCCCAAAACACACACACACACACACACACACACACACACACACACACACAGACACACACACCACCAGTCATACACAACTGCACAGATAAAATCACACATCTTAACACAGACACCGTAGAAAAATCACAACACTGTCCCACCCACAAACACACCTTCACCAGCTCAGCTCCACAAGTGGATGGTGGGAGTGGAGATGGTGTGAGTATAAACAAAAAGAGATAGGATGTTGTGACCAGGACCTTAAACACACAGACACACACACACACACGTTTATGCACAGTAGGCCTGAGGCAGATTCTTTAGACAATAGTCTCCATCCTGGGTGGTACAATTCCCACACACACACACACATGTGCACGTACACTATCAGGGTGCAGATGGAGGTGTAGGGTCAGGTTGAAAGATTAATCTCATAACAGAAGCAATAGGATGGAGGCCACATTGAACTGGAATTTGTAAAGATTTATTCTGTGGTGCACAGTTTAACACTCTGATTGCATGTGTGTGTGTGTGTGTGTGTGTGTGTGTGTGTGTGTGTGTGTGTGTGTGTGCGCGTGTGTGTGTGTGTTGCAGTTGACTGGTAATTCCATCCGAGACCCTCAGAGTGACCCCAAAACATATAGTGACCCCCCCTCCTGCCTGAGGCCGCACACAAGCCGAAACACACACTCAGCCAAGCCACACACAGTCACAAACTCCAGCTCTCCTCCCACCACACACACACACACACACACACGCACACACACACACACACACACAGGGCATGTTAGCATCACTTACAGGCTAACGTGTGTTGGAAAACCAGAACTCAAATAGCGAGGAAATATCCCACACACATTTGTATATGGCTTATATGAGTTGAGTGAACAAGCATGTCAACTTGTGTCATCCTTGTGTCAACAGTTGAGTTTTTACATGAATGGTTTTAGTTAAATTAGTTTTGCTTCTGCATCATGTTTGAACACGAGGGTCACAGTTCAACCACAGGTGGCAGCAAGATGCTGTAAAAGTTGTGTTATTCTTTTTAGATTAGTAGTGATCTTTTGATTTACTTATTCAGCTGGAGATTTAGTGTTTGTTTGAATCACACTTCCAACAAATGTAGACCACAAAACCACTATGAACAGAAAAAAAGCTAATTTGTGTTTAGCTAACGGGAAAACAGAAAGTATGACAGTGCATTTTACAGTGCATTTTACTGAACTTTGTACCTAAGTACAGTGCGAAGGACTGGGTTGATGAGGTTTCCTACACGGAGAAAAACAAATATAATGTTAAATCTCTCCGGATGAAAAAGAGGAGCCATATACACGTAGAGGACCCTAACAAAGATGTCAACTTGGAAAGACAACAAGAAGTGAGAGCTTTTGGGTTATACATCATGCTTTACAATATGATGCATTATTCATGATTCATTCCCCAGTGGACCCTCATTGGTGTAGAAGAGGTATGTATTTCACCTTTCAATTCACTGTAGGTTTGATGCATGTATAACCACATTTTCCTTGGAACATTCTTTTTTGTTGATGTTGCATCCACTTGATGAGGTTTAATGAATACAGATCTATTAGTCAAGTTATGATCAACAAACAACTGACAATTCATGGAAACATTTTTAATGAGAGACAGCTGATAATATGCAGAGTGGAGAGATGTTTCTGACTTCATGTGCCATGAATCTTTCCATTAATATTTCATATGTGGGTGATTTGTATTCATTTTTTATAGGAACATGTTTTATATTAATTCAAACACTTTTTATTGGTTGCAAAACTTTGGTGTTCATAGTGTTGTGAGTGCATGTCGTCCTCTGCAGCTCTTTGATGAAGCCTCAATGTGCTTTTGTCCTTCTGCAACACTGTAATACATGTTATCCACCTAATAATAAATTGTTACCCTCCAGCTCTCATCAGTTCTCCAATTAGTAGAATTTTATTTATGCAGTTGTTGAAGAAGATAACATGATGGTTAAGAAAAGTCACTATATCAAGCTAAAATCTATGTTAGACCTAATTAATTAAATCTTGAATCAATTTAAAAGGCCTGCATTCTAAGTTTTAGATATAGATTTGTATTTTATATATACGATTTTTCTTCTTTTAGGTTTACACATATTGAGTTATAAGATTATAATTGCCACGGCGATTATGCTTTCATTGGCAGATCAGGGTGTGGACCTTGGATTTTCACTATATTTAGAAGTTTCTCTACATTTTAGTTGATTTCTCATAGAATAATGTATGGATCTTAATGATCAAAATCAGGCATTTTTAGAAAAGGTATTTTCATGAGTTTGTGCAATGTGATGCAGATCTAAATACTGCATATGCATCTGGATCTAGTGAATTTAAATGTGGTTTCACAGGGGAACTTTTGGGCCTTGGTGGAGGTGTGCACTCTTCTAGTAATCAATGCATTGATGCCTAAGCATCACAACATTGCACTTCTTTAAATTGGAGCTATAACAAATTTACATACTGTAGCTTACCTGTAATATGTTAACATTACACCAGCTGTAAAATTCATGAATGGGGTAGAGGTACAAAATAGCATGTAATGGAAGAACTCAAGAAAAGTAAACATTAGTATAGCTGATTTCAGACATGCACTTAACTCCTGAAAATCTCCTGACATGATCCAATGCATGAGAGAATAAAAATGCCCCAGTCAGTGACTTCAGACTTTCTTCAGAGCTTCTCTTGCAAAACTCTTAAAACTTCAGGGGAAAGCACAAATGAGCTCATGTGAGAAAACAGCAGGAGATCCTCCAGAGGATTCACCGCTAGCAGGTCGGTGCGTTTATGGCGTATCTAACATGCAACAGATGCAAAATCAAATAAAAAACAGAAAGAATAAAAATATCACATGGTGTAAAAAGAGGTGCCATATATGTAGACGGTGCAGATGAAGATGTCAACTTGGAAAGACAACAAGATTCAAGACTTTTGGTAAAAAAAAGTACCACGTGATCTCCACTGCAGAATTTTTACGTTACTGCTCCAACCATCAACTGACCGCTCTGGAGATTTCTGTGTAACCGCAGTATCTCCTGCTGCTTTGTTCATATGTGACCAATAAGCATCCTCAAGAGTTCTTGTTTAAAACCAACAGTTTCGGTAATGATAAGTTGCACCGGGACTTTTTACAATTCTGGAACATCTGGTACATGCGCCACAATGACAACACATGAATCCCAAAAACACATCTGTACATGTTTATTTCAGCAGGTGTTTCAGAACAAGTGCAAACTTTGTACCTGTTTGTTTACTTGTACTGTAAATGTCATAACTGAGCTGGAGGGATCCACTCTTCTGTCATACATCCAGGAAAATGTCACCCCTAATAAAGACAGCAGGAAGCCACATGAGAGAGACAGAGAGCTCTGTGGTGAGCTGGGCTCCGGGAGTGTCTGTGATTACAGTGTTAAACCTCTGCAGCAGGTTGCCTCACTCACAGACCGATTTTAATCACTCCTTGTTGATTCAAGCTATTGTGTTATTAATCCCCGACACTTACGATGATACGTGTTGGAAGCCGCCATGCAATGTCTGACTGCCTGCGTGCGTGAACTGCTTTTCTTGGCAGTGTGGCTGACTCAGTAATGGAGGGATGGATCCAAATAAGAAGGGATGTTAGCACCTGAACTGAACCAGGACTCCTGTATATATTACAAACTGGAAAAAGGACATGACGAATTTATTAATGATTTCTCGGCGAGGCAAAGCACTGCATGGAAACTCAATGTGCTTTACATTAAAGTGCATATAGCAACACGTGACATACGATTATAATGAGAAGAGAACTAGAGATCCTTCCCATTCTACCCTCAAACAAATAATGTGTATTATGCTGGAGAGAGCACAGAGGTGCTGTGGAGTTGTGGAGCAGCGATCAAACAGATGCTTATCGCCAGTCTCTCCCATGGCCAATGCACAACACACTGCTTACTACAGTTAATGTATTGCATGTGGGTTGTGTTTGTGCATAGTTCATATAAAAAAAAAAAAAACACACACACACAACAAATCAGACAGATTCATTGCAAATGGAAACAAATGTCTGGAGTCGGCCGCGATTGGATCTCATCCTCTGCTTATCATCGGATGGCATGCGGAGCCACCCAGAGATTCCACACAGACCACATCTGCTCAACATATGACCAGCAGCGCCGCAATACAGTGCTGTGCAGCAGCGGAGAAAAATGAGTCAGGGTGAGGGGGAAACACCAGAAATGAGGGATGAGATAGAAGTGGTGGTACATGGACCAGAGCTGGGGACATGAAAGCATCGCAGGGGTTATCAGTTGTTGATTTGTGGTGAATTTGTCCGGCAAATGCATTGTTTTAGCATGAATGTGTGATGTGGAGATTTCTTCCAGATGATGATGATCACATTGCACCATGATCATGTGACTTACAAGATGCTTCATGGTGACCTAAGCAGTACTCATATACCCATCCTGCATCCTCTCGGCCATCATTCTTATGTCCTGGCTGCATCTCCCCCCCACATATCCCAACACTTCCAATCTCTACCAACCCCACGACCTCCGGGAACTCATCATTTTGACATCTGGGGGTTTCCCCCTCCTGGGTTTGTGCCTGCATATGTGCACAAATGAATCCGAGCATTGCCAACAGCATGTGCTGTACGCAACATGTTGTTCTGTATCTGTGTCAGGGAGGAAACCGGTCCCTCACACTGCCAGTAAAGTCCCATTAATCACCCGTGCAGCCACAAGGCAGACCAGGCCAGTGGATGGGACCGTGTTTCTGTAACTCAAAACCACAATGCCTCCCCGCTTATGAACATTGTCCGTCCTCCATCGATCACGCATCTGGATCCCATTGTCTCGTGCCCCGACATCAGACAGTCATCTGGAGCCCATGGAAGAAGAGAGAGGGAGCGGAGGGGAAGAAGGGCACTCCGATTACCGGTAAGTGTGATTAATCATAACCACATTGGGAGCAGGATGAGGCAACGACAGAGTTGGACCACAGGGCAGAATGATAATGGCTGCTCCTTTAGGTTTGGGGTGTCAGTAATGCTGTCAGATCCAAAGGTCGAGGACAAAGGGCGAGCGTGAAGCTTGGATGAGAGGTCAAAGAGTAAGACGGGAACTGTAACAGAGAAGTTAAGGTGGATTAGCACTTTGCATTAGAACATGTTACCACCACTGTGATGTTTTGGAGCTTGATTCTTCATATCTGATCCTGGTTGTGTTTCAGAATTAAGCTCTTTTAAACTGTTTGATTCTCTTCCCTCTGAACAATACTACTGTTCTGTTTGACTGTTTGACAACAAGTGAAGATACAAATATGATGTTAACAGGGCTTCAGACAGAAAGTGCTGAAGAGGCGGCAGTGGTGGGAGAATGTTGTTAAGGTACAAGTGAGATATGAAGTGTTAAGCTTATCAGATGCAAGAAAACTGCACAGCAATTTGTAAACCTCAGAATTTCACGTCTGAAAATCTATTCATATTTGTATATTTAGCTTAAATGTCTTTTATTGCCACATTTGACAAAAAGTTGTTCTGTCTCATAGCCTGAAATAGATTTTAGGTCATTTCAATTTGTTGTGGATAATGTTACATTGTTTTTCAATTAATGTATGTTTGCAATAGAGATTGATTGCCATTTGTTAGAGGCCTGATGTTCTTGCCTATATTTGCTCACATATATATTTATATATATATATATTTGCTCTGATTCTGATTCTGATGTAAAATTAGCCTATTTGGGCATCAGCAGTTCCTGGTGCATATGTACCATTGGATTAACTTAAATATATTACAGATTTCTTTTTATCAAAGAAAATTGATAGAGGTGATGATTCTCATCTTTTAGAGCAGATTTCTATATGATCATTTGTGATGGATATCAGAGGGTGTAAAAATATGTTCATCGTGTACGTGTGTTCAAACTTTTAAGTAATGAAACAGATTAGTCTGTCACTAATAGAAGTAATCTACATCACTATGCATTGTTCTTCAGGCCAGTTTAATGAACAGATGCCTGGGCTGTATGTACTGTACAGACTGCAAACCCCCTGGCTTTTACAGGCTCTCGGTTTAAACTGTGTGATGCTCGCACCCTCCTGCCTTTTTGGAGGATAAACTACACTGAGTGTCTGATGGGACGTCTTTTCAACTCCACACAACGGGTCCAATATTGCAAATCAATCGATCTAATATGCTGATGAACTGAGGATTGAGATGTTGTGTCATGGCATTCATACTTTTAAAGAAATTATGGCAGCTTATCATATTAAACAAGATATTTTGAAGATAAGAATTTCTTTAGTTAATAAAATTCTGTATTTTTCCAGTTGTCTATTTTCCATAGAAAATGTTATTGAGACTGCACTCAATGTACAGTATACTGCTAGTGTGTCATACAACATATGACCAACATTCTGACTTCCAGCTCCTTTGTTAAGTTGTAACCAACATGAAATAAAGGATGTAGAACAACGGCAACTGTAAAACAGGCAAGAAATGGAGTTTCTGATTTTACTAATATGGACATAGGAATATATTTGAGATGATACAAGACAAGAGGACATTAATTGTTTCCCTTAGTGGAAAGAGATGTTGTTACATGTTGAGGAGGTTAAGGAGGGATGACTTAGCCTTGGTGCCAGACGAACTTAGCCCCGCCCACAACATTTTCTGTCAGGAAGTTCGGTCTGGAGTCGCTCCATTGGGGAGAAATAATGCTCCGAACAGAAGCTGTTAAGACCAATCACATTGTCAGGGCGGGCTTTATACGATGATGGCCAGATGATCAACCATAGATATGTGATCAGCAGTTACGTAATCCACTACGTCATCAAACAGCGCTTGGGTTGATTTTGTTTTCCACAAACGTGCCTGCCGCTGGAGAGCTGAGATGTGTAGATGCTGCCATTGAGTCTGTTTTAGAAGACATCGATAGCGCATTCATTTTGAAAGAGAGAAACGCGATCAAGGCATGGCGATGCAACTCGGCGTGCACGACGAGGTAGACATTATTTTTTCATCTATTGCATGTTCCCTATGTGGCAGAAGGTTTCCCTGAACGAGGTTTCCCTGAACGCAGCACAGCGAGGACGTTAGCAGCTGGAGGAAGCAGCCCGGATCTAGCCGCCACTGCTCGGCTTCATGTCCGCACACGGACCGTCAGTCCACGGGAAGGGAACCCGGGCAGACCCGGGTCTGGGTGAGGAGTTCCGAAAGTGAGGGCGTGACAACAACCGGACTGAGAGGTCGAGAGCCTTCAAATCGAGCTAGCTCTCAGCGGCTAGCTGCTCTCTCAGCGGGGCTTAGGAGCACAGCAGCGCTTAATTACAAGTGGAACCATTGAACGGATTCCGTTTAACTGCCACAAGAGTTGTTCATCTTTTAATAAAGATCTCAATGAGGAAAAACGCTGTGTTGTTTTTTTATGGTAAGAGAAAGTCTTGACTGTCTGACTTAGTAAATAACTTACAATGTTGCTAAACATACGTCACATACTACGTTGCTCTGATTGGTTGTAGGTCTATCCAATTGAGCGAAAAGGCATTTTTTTTCCTGGTTCGGTTGAAACACGCCCCATAATCACAGCCCAATGGAGCGGTCTCAGACTCATATTCTGACTAGAATTGAGTATGACAACGTCAGGCTAGGGATGACTGGCTGGCTGTGGGGAAATGAAGGTAGGCAAGAGGTAGTATTCCCTTGTTCTATATTATAAGGCTGCGTTGTGTCGTCTACATGTCAAACACGACATGGACTATTTCATAATCTTTCTTTTACCTGTCTTCACCCAGGATCACGTCAGGAAACACCTGCTGGACTAGTTGTTTCTCCAGTCCCTCTGGGAATTAAAAGTGCAGCCTCTGCACAGTTCATCTCCCTACAGAGAAAACTCTTTCCACACAGCTCCTATCACCCTCACCAGAATGTCTTTTGGGCCCTAATCTCTAAATTCCTCTCAAGCTCGCTCCGTGACAATCTCCTAACGTGGTGGAGAGGGAGAGGAGCTGCTGAAGGCAGAATGTTTAAAGAAGAAAATCAATAAATGTCTCTTGTGATTCGAGTGAAACTCTCCAGATGCTGGAAACCAGACAAAACTCCATCCACTTCGTCTTTGCCCTCAGCTTCCATCCCTGCTCACAGCAACACCAGCCCATGTTCAAAGGAATTCACCAAACGGATGGAGTGTGAATCACAAATGCTCGTCCAAAACCCCTCACGCTTCTATTAAATTCCAGCAGAACTTCAATAAAACTGCTACAAATATTCTTCGTCTCAGTTCAAATCAAAGAAAATTTTACATGGTGTTGAAGATGAAATGACAAAGAAAATACCTAACTTATTTCACATGTAATAACTGAGCAAGAAGGTTCCTGGTTGGAATCCCAGTTCAGCTGGAGTCTTTCTGTGTGCAGTTTGCATTTTCTTCCCATGTATATGTGGGTTTTCTCCAGATTGTCCAACTTCCCCCTAACGACCAATACCCCTACCAGGACCCCTCCACTAAACTCCAGCTCCAGTCAGACGCCCTCAGTCCTGCGCTGGCACCTCTCCTTCTGCCCTGTGCGGGGTGATAAGCCCCAATTATGATCGCCTTCATCTGGAGTTCACACATACATTCAGACACATACGCAGGGTGTCCAGCGTGTGCCATGACTCTCGCTCAATATCAGCTTGGATTGGCTCCAACTCCCTCCACCACCCTCAAAGGATAAGCAGTATAGATATTAGATGGATGTGATTACTGGGCACCCTTTTATCCCTATATTGTCACCACCTGCTCATTTTTGGCATTTTTTAGAAGAGCTAGCTCTCTGTCATTGTTTATGTCGATACTAATGTCGAATCTACATTAAAAGCGTTTGGAACCTTCAACCTATCAAGGGCCATTCAATTTGTATATCATCCTTCAAGGGCCATACTAAATTACAGTAAAACGTTGAACTAACCTCTCAAATGCAATGGCTGAAACTGCTGTTGTTTGGCACGGCATCTGATGTCAATTGGTAATGATGATGACTGTGGTGATGATGTTACCTGCAGCTCATTTTAGCCGAAACAACCTCCTTAGAATAGTCCTCATCTTTGTCACTGACATGCATGGCTTATAAAGAGAGTCATGTCTTATTTGTATTAAATACTTCAATACATAAAAAATGGCTTGTTTCTTGTTTGCATCACAGAGCAGAAAGGAAAACTGGAATTTCTTCTGTTTCCTTTAGTAAGAGTTATTTGAAAGTGACCCAGTTATACTTCTTGATGAGGCTTCAGCTTCTTAGCTGTCAGCTTTCTCACCAGAAAACGTGTGCAATATTATGTCCGTCAAAATGCGGTGTTATTAAAGCTGGTTGTTGGGCAAACAACCCCAAAGAGTGTTAACTTTATCTAAGAGCAATAGTCCTTCCAACTCATCCGAGTATGCATGTTTCGAGTTGGAATGATGATCAACATAATTATAGATAAATAATGAGTGAACAAGCCCAGAAGTACGTGATTGGAGAGGACCAAAAACTCTCAGGTATATAGTATTTACTTTGGGCATGCCCTTTCCAAGGAAGGGCATAGAAAAGGGCATATATTAAGAGGTTGAGCAGATTGGACTTTTTTTCAGGTGTTTTCTTTCTTGCTCCTTCTACCTGGCTTTTCATGAAGCATTTTGATTTTCTTAAATTTTCTCTGGGAGAAAAGTTACCGGACCAAGAGGAAAACTTGGAACTAAAATCCTCCACAGACTAAACCGGCGTAGACTCAAGTGAACCAACAATCGTGTTTGGTAATAAAATCTTCCATCATTCGAGTGTATTGGCAATTCGATTGACCAAGAGCAGAGCAGACCCGTCAGTCAGAGCCTGTCTGTCCGCGGCAGGTTCCAGAGAGTATGAACAGATGAACAGAACAGATGAACATCAAACATTGTGTGCTATCTTTGATCTGGGGATTAAAGTAATTGATGCTGAGTTTTATGGGATGGACTGTGTTCAGTGTATGGAATATGTTCTCCGGCTGTGTGAGGCTTTGCCCATACGGATCTGGATGACTCATTACAGCACCCCCACCCGCACCCCTCCACTAAACTCCAGCCCCAGTCAGACGCCCTCAGTCCTGCGCTGGCACCTCTCCTTCTGCCCTGTGCGGGGTGATAAGCCCCAATTATGACTGCCTTCATCTGGAGTTCACACATACATTCAAACACATACGCAGAGCTACATGTAAGCAGGCAAGCATGTACACACACACACACACACACACAGACACACACACACACACACACACACACACACACACACACACACACACACACACACACACACACACACACACACAGGCAGTGAGAGGTCTGATGGTCAGGTGCCCCAGACAGCATTCCCCTGTGTGATTAGGCTTAGTGAGCCATCTCTTCTCTCCAACCTGTCGCCAGTAGCTCTGCTTGGCCTTAACACCCGGCCAGCCGGCTACATAACACCACTGTCTGTGTCCGTGCGTGTGTGTGTGTGTGTGTGAAGGAGAGAGGGAGCGTGTGTATTCCCAAATCCAGGCTGTGTGTGTGTCAAATTTCTCTTTCACATAGATGTAATATACTCTCTCTCTCTCTCTCCCTCTGTGTGTGTGAGTGTGTGTGTGTTAGTGTGCGCATGTGTCTGCTGTCTGCAACCTCTAAAGCTGTGTGGATTAGTGGCAGGACCCCACCAGAGCATGACAAGGCCTTTGTCTCTGGAGCCCAGTGGTTTTATGGCTGAGCACGCTCCTGTGTCCGTTTTTGCGTGTGTGTTGTGTGTAAGTCTATATGAAGTCAAGAAACAGAAAGGTTACTTCTTTTCTTCATTTCCCGGCCTCTATTTTCAAATCACAGTATGAAGGTGGAGGGGGTAGCAGCAGGAGGAGTAGGAGGCTTCTCTCTCTTCGTATTTATAGAGCGCTTTTCCAGTCTTGATGACCACTCAAAGCACTTTACAGTACAGCTTTAAACTCACCCATTCACACACACATTCATATAGTGCATCTATTAGCAGCACTTTTTTGTTCATAAAGGGCAATTCGGGATCAGCAACTTGCCCAAGGACACTTCGGCATGCAGATGGGGATCGAACTACTTGGGGATCAACCCACATTCAGGCCTAGCCATTCGCCACAGGCTTGTGGTTTGATGACAGCCTCCACACTCTATGTGTGTGTGTGTGTGTGTTTGTGTGTGTGTGTGTGTGTGTGTGTGTGTGTGTGTGTGTGTGTGTGTGTGTGTGTGTGTGTGTGTGTGTGTGTGTGTGTGTGTGTGTGTGTGTGTGTGTGTGTGTGTGTGTGTGTGTGTGTGTGTGCTCGTTGGAAGAAGCTGCTGTGTCACCAGCAGTCGCTGCTATCATTTATTTTATGTGTGAGCTCATACCTGATGGATTGTTCTCAGCACAGCTTTATATCACATATTTACAAATTTATGAACACACCACACCCCCTGAGCACACTAGTTCCTTACATTTATATGTGAGTCAATCTCTATTGCTGACTTTCAGGCCATCAGAGGCACAATAATGCTGCATCTATCTGGCAGCTTAAAACAATGTCGTCAAAATATAGACTCCTGTCTTTATTTCCTATCTAACCAGGAAATGCAGTACATCAAGGTATCATATATCGGTGCAGATCAGCTTTGTCAAATTTCACTTTACGCAATTCTTCGGACTTCACCCAGCGCCCCCTGGAGCCACAAAATGCTTTGTACAACAATATAACATTGTACACAGCTCTGGTATTTAATGGTTGGGGAGTTTTGTAAAGATTGGGAATGATTTACTTTTTCTCTCCTTGACAAGATACAGGCCCCACTTTGAAAGAGAAAACAGAGAAGTTTGACTTGTCGACCATTTTCCTGTAGTATTACAGACACACTAATGCCAGGGCCGGGTCTAGGCAGGGGCAAGAGGGGGCCTGGCCCCCTCAAATAAATGTTGTGCCCCCTCAAACTAAATCCCAATTTATAATAATAATAATATAATAAAGCACAATGCCCCCTCAAGATTTGTGGCTGCCCCCTCATACATGCCTGTCTAGACCCGGCCCTGACTAATGCTGTCATTTGCAAGACCCCTCTGTACATTTAATACAGTAGCAAGGCTGCCTCAAAAACACTGCAATGATTTCTTATTATTTTAAGGTTCACGTAATTTAACAAAGAAAAATAAGAGATGTTTTACTAGTGACACGGTGTCCCTCTCCTGTGTTTAATGTCCACAGTGATGGTTGATTTGTGATTGGTGTAACTCCAGATTCCCTATAGTCTCAAAGAATAGTGAAGAAGCACCAACTATTTTGATATGTTTTTAATCCTTCCAAACAACTGCTCTAAAATATAGCTCTTCTACGACAGGTCAGTTGAATGTACAAACCAAAGCTCTCTGGTTTGTACATTGCCTATGCATTATGTCACCAATGGCAGCACAAACCCTGCTGCCATTGGTGGCAGTGACTGGTGCGTGCGTGTATATGCGCGCTGGTAATTGGGGATTGTTGAGTTGACGCTGTGGTTTTTCCGTGGAACTGGGATTCCGACTGGAAATACCAGAGCTTTGACCTCACACAGCAAAGATCCCAAAGTCTAAATCCCTGTCTGCCATCTGATAGTCCAACACAGACACACAAAGAAGAGTACAGAGGAAAACCACAGTGACCAGCAGTACGTGGGGGAAGCTGGGGCACAGCTGATGAGGGGGTGATGATTAGTGTCAATACCGCATACGTGTGCACCGGCATGCTTTCATGGTTAGCCTCCTCCTGACAGATGATGCCACTCATGAGGAGGCTTACTTCTGTCTAGTCATTATCATGCAAGTGAACTGGTGATGAATGTGGCCAAAACAAAAGACCATATCTATCTATCTATCTATCTATCTATCTATCTATCTATCTATCTATCTATCTATCTATCTATCTATCTATCTATCTATCTATCTATCTATCTATCTATCTATCTATCTATCTATCTATCTATCTATCTATCTATCTATCTATCTATCTATCTATCTATCTATCTATCTATCTATCTATCTATCTATCTATCTATCTATCTATCTATCTATCTATCTATCTATCTATCTATCTATCTATCTATCTATCTATCTATCTATCTATCTATCTATCTATCTATCTATCTATCTATCTATGCACAGTTAGATAGATAGGTGTATATGATACTATTAACAAAAAGTTCAACAAAACACCTGTCCTTCTTTTCTCCTGTAAAATCAAACAACACAATTTTGAAATCACAGCCCATAAAACATACATGTTACCTTTGATGCAGCAACTTCTCCACCAAAATAAAGCGTACAAAGCTGTAGTGGACTCATTACTGCCCCCTGAGGCCAGAAAGTGGAAAAACAACCATATTATGGCTGCTAAAAACTTGTGAAATTTAACTGAAATCAATTTTGATGTGAGAGCTGAATGGGCTTCTAGGGGAAAACGTCCCACAACAACCTACACAAAGGTAGATCCATGGGTTAATGGAAGTGTGCGGGTAACTGTCTCCTTCACACAGCTTTGAATGTGTGGGAGATCAGTAGCTTCACCCATCTTTCTCAAAACGTCAATGTCTCGTTGGAATAACTGCTTTTACACTTAATATGTGAGCTATAAATTCTTACATAATAATGTCATTTTTTATTCAGTTTTTTTTCTTTTATTATATGAACGTTTTCTTGAGCTTAGACTCACCTCTTAACCCACAGCGAGGCCCGCCCTTATCCTGAGATATTTGGTGGGTTTTGTTGGGGCTCTGCACACATACTTTGACTTTTTATTACTCCCATAAAAAAGACAGTACCATTTGAGAAAGAATTCAGTATTCTTTAGACAGAAAATTGTTTTTGATGATTGTAAAAAGGTATTTTATCAATAAAAATAAAATCTACATCTGAAATCTCTCTTAACACTTATATGAAGAGCTGTATATAATACATTTTTTGCAGGTTAACTAAATTTAAATTTAAATTTGTAAATAAATAACATTTTCCTGATTACCCTAACCCTTATCATTTATAATGTAATCATTTTGCACTTAACAACTGAGATCCAACACTGATGGCTTCTACCTGTGGTTGAACATTCCAATGTTGTGATAGTTCTTCAATATGGCCAAACGTCTTTGCAGAGTTGAGGAGCGCATAATTGTAGATAAAGAGCAAAGTTCACATGCACACTTACCTTTGTGTGTGCATGTCATTTTATGTGTGTGTATTTGCGTGCACGTTTTAGCCTGGGCAGCGAAGAGGAGCACATTCGTGGTAAATCCCGGTCGGCTGAGTCCTAGTGACAGCGAGAGGTGACGCGGTTCAGCGCACTCAGAAAACAGAGGAGTGTACCAAATTAAATTCAGCTGTGAGTGTGTGTGTCTGTGTGTGTGTGTGTATGTGTGTGTGTGTGTTAGCGTAAATGACACTGTGCTGGATGGGGAAGGGAAACCCGTGGTGAGAGTGAGGCCCGGCAGGCTGGAGCTGTCGGCTGTTTTTGTTTTCACACTGGCATTGTGGTTAATGCCTGGAATACTCTGACAAACCTTCACAGCGGAGAGCAACACTCTGACTTCCTCCCACTGCACAAACGGCTCCGATAAGACAGGTGAACACATCCCTTGGACCCGGACTGCTCAACACGTTAACTCGTTCTCTTAACATGCTGCGATACGTTGCTTATCACCTCAAAGATGGCAGCAGGCACTCCCGTCCACATGCGTGTAAGGAAAGTGTAACCTTCAGCGCCCACACACAGACGTTCTGCATGCTGGAACACAGGTTTTTCCTCAGTTTTCCCTCTGCTAGTGAGGAAAGTGTTCACTGCTGGGTGACGCTGAGGAATAAACACATACATACTTGTGGCTTCTGTCACTAAAAACAGAGGAAGTTAAAGAGCCAGCCAGTTAAAGAATGGAAAGAGAGAGGGCCAACCAGCTCTGGTGTCAGCACCTATGTAGGCCCAACCACCTCTGACTTTGTAGGGTAGAAGTGAAGGGGTGCCCTGGGATCACTGGGACACAGACATGATCCGAGAAGTGTGTGGTGTATGTGTGCACTCACAAAGCATGCACTGTCCACTGTGGGGGTATGAAGTCAAACGAAGCACGTCAATTATAATTTGGAGAAAAATCACATGACTAAACAGTTGAGTAACAGAAATCTATTCAGTGATCATTGTAGTTTTTGCGTGTTTACTAGTATCCATATTAATGTGCAAAAGTAACCCCTCTCATGCAGATTCAGTCATATACACTCACACTGTGCGCTGTCAGAGCGCTGATCTCAGTCTCTTTCTCCCTCTCAACGGCTCCACTCTGGCACTGTTTCATTTGTGCCGTAAAATCAACCAAATGGAGAAGGTAAATTCCAGTTGGCTGGTACAGTAGTTAGCACTGTTGCCTCTTGGGACTCCAGCTTCCTCCCATATAGTCCAAGTACATTTATATCGGGCCTTGGTTCATTGGAGTAAATTGTTGTTTTTCTCCTTATGTTGACCCTGTGACGTTTGGAAGAACTATAACAACAGTAGAACGTTGCTTTAACTTTTCTACTTTGTAATGGAACACCAATGTCCATCCTTCACAATAACTTTTAGTTTGTATATGCTTATTTAAATTACAACAAGATTGCATAGCTATACAATATGCCTACTCACATGTTGGACTATTACTGGCAATACCTGTATAATTACAATTCTCATTAATGCTCCATGTACCTCTGTTGGACATTTTCAATTGTAAAGAATACCCAGAAAATGTAAACACTTATTCATTTATGTATTAAGTAATGTTATTTCTTTCCCTGATAAAAAGATTATTTATTGTGTGTTTGGCTCACTCTTGTTGAGGGTTAAGGGCAAAGGATGTTGCACCTTGTGAAGCCCTAGGAGGCAAAGGGTGATTTCTGAATAAGGGCTATATATAAATCAAATTGTTACATACTAAAACTTGCTTACTACACGTTAAATGAAAGATCTAAACACAGCCTCTTCTCTCGCTTGGGAAGAGGCCATGGCACACTCAGAGAAGCTCTGATAAATAAAATGATGGATGCATAATGCAATCATGGGCCTTGTTTTCTTTCATACTTTACAAAACAAAAAGATTAAATGTCATCGGGAACTACTCCAGAAGTAAGAGAATCAGTCCACTGCTGAGTGACAGAGCTGCCACACCCTTGCCTGACACAAGCTTTTATCCTCTGAATAAAATCCTCTTAGCTGAGAGGGGGATCATATGGGACCTCTAGAGAATACACTTCTCCTTAAGACTGATGGGATCTGATCAGTATCACCTTAACAAGGCATTTTGCCTGTTGTACATTTTCACCAGAGTTAATACACTGTTAAGTCAAGCAGGTATTTTTAGATGCAAAGTGAAAGGCAGATGATGGGAAACTTGTCTTTGTAAAGAAAGAATTGTAGATTAGCTCATGTTGGAAAGCTAACAGGGCGTGTGGAAGCGTGCTTGTTCCAGTGGTCAGAGCCAGTAAAAAGACTAAAGTTGTCATCATAAGACATTTTCTGACCAGATTGACTCCAGACCTTTTTTCACGCTTGTTAATCTCGGAGAGACAAAGTCATTTTCAAGGTCTAATTATAATTTGATCAGATTCCATCACCCAACTATGCAGGAATGACTTTTGTTTATTTTTGCATCAGATCTCTCAAGCACAGGCATAGCTCTAGTGTGGCGTGGGATAATTTCTCTGTAAAGTCTATAAAACCTGTAGGGAAAGTCGCCTCGCCCTGTCTGCAATCATAACTCAGACAATTTCAGCAGTATGAGTTTCGGTGGGAGAGTGTGAGCGTCACTTCATGGTCAAAACCCCGCTCCGGTGGCATTTCCACCTGGACAAGAGGAGCACTCTGTGGCAGCTGATGTTTTCCAGCCTTTATGCCAGCCCGAGTGTGTGCACGTCGTGTTGAAGTGTGTGGTCAGTGCTGGCTTTTTGCTGAAAGCCAAAGCTCTTCCAAAGCCACAGACAAAGCCACAGCAGGTGGATGGGTAGCAGGGTGGAGGAGAGCAGAGGGGGTGAGGCAGGGGTTTACAGAGGGCTCAATGCCTCTCCTCATCACGCTCCTCGACCCTGAAGAAAAGGCTGATTAAACGGAGCCTAATGGGATGGAGGCGCCACACTCGTCCTTTTTACTGCGGCTGGACAGGCCTGCAGGACACCGGCTGACTGAAGGAACAACAGAGAAGAGAGGGATGAGAAAAACGAATGAAGATTCCTGGAAGAAGAGTTTCATATCAATGGCGTGTCTTAAACAAAATCATAAAAGTTCTCTAAAGATGAGACTGAAGATGAATGAACCCAAAGAGATCTATGGTTCATATTTCTGAATGAATTTCAACGACAACTTTCATGAAACAGTTATTAGTATGTTTCTTCTTCTTGTGTTTATTACCTCAGCGAATGAGATTATGGTTTCTGCATTTGTTTTTTGTTTGTTTGTTTGTTAGCAGGACCATGCAAAAAAACGACTCAACCAATATCCAGCGTTGGTGCATGACAGAAGGAAGAGCCCAATGGGTTCTTTCTACTGTAGATTCAGGGTTTATTTTTGATTTGATATCTATTAGTGTGTGCAATTTGTTGAAGTTTGAAGTTTAAATTTAAGGGGACTGTTGGGCGGAGGCATGAGCTCTACCATTCTTTTTGATTTTGTGGCCATGGCAGAATAACCTGCAAACAAAACTTTGACATAAACATTTAAAAAGATTATAAAGTGTTAAGAAATAATTGTCTTTTAACATATCCAAGTGATGAGTAGCATTATCATTCATTGTCCAATATTCACTGAACTTTCCGAGCTCTTTTAGCCTCCGAACACCGCTAAGGGAAAGTCCTGACTCTTCAGCTGCTCAGTGCTCCACTGTGCTCACCAGCTGGAAGCTATCTGGGTCTGTCTGCTGTTTGCTGGTGGGACAGTTTGTGGTTCATCAATGAAAACGGCCTCCTGTTGAGGCTGGAGACAAGAGTGACCAAGAGGGAACCAAAACAAAACAGTTTGTAAAACCTAAACAATTATCTCAAAGAAGATGTTTGAGGAGACGATGCTCATCATTGTGAGCTGGACAAGTTCATATAAAGATATTGCTTAATGCAGCTTTGGGTTTTCAGAAAGTCTGCAATTAAAACACACCGACATATAGGGATTTGAGACTGTATGGCATCACTGAAGACACATGGCAGGTGTCTCTGCTGGGATTAATCTATTGCAACAATTAAAGGGGAAGATATTTCACACATCAATGTCTGTTTTGGGGTCTTGGGGGTAGTGTACTGTATTGCATATGTGAAAAAGGTTTGTGTTGGCACAGGATGACTCAAGTGATGTCACTTGAGTCGGCATCAGTTGGACTGAAGTTGGAAAATTAGAAAATAACTGAAGATGTGGAGTCCAAGAAGTCAATCGTTGGCTATTGGCTATCGTCTGACGAAGAAGGCATTGTTGGGGCTTCTGGTGTACACAGCAGATATCAGGTCCAAGACTCCATCTTCCGTTACCACACATTGTTTGTAACTTTGTAACTAGTTTCTTTAATCAAACCTTTCTCCTCACAAACCACATTGAGCATTCACACCACATATTGTAAGTGTTTACGGTCCCGCCGGCATTTTGGCCAATATCTTTGAACAGCTACCTGAATATGAAAGCAGATGAATTAAAGAGCTGTTGCATTTCGTCAATATGTTCAACTTCTTTTTCTCTTGTCATGAACTATTTACCAGCGATCAACCAAAGCCTGCTCAAACACGATTGGTAAACTCCCTGCATATTCACGTGCACAATCTGATATTACAAAGAAGTGAACTGTAGTCTGCTTCTCGGATAAGTTTGAGGCTAGAAGCTAAAGGCTGCATCATCTGCTGAAAGCACAGCATACAGAATCTCTGGTGGAAGTAGTCAAATTGCATTGTGGGTAATGTAGATGCCAGGTTTTGACTGGGACGAAGAACGTGTTGAAGGGTCCTGCTGCATCAATTTTGATATTTGCTGATCAAGCATCCCCCTGTAAGGCCGACTGAGGGTGGTTGTGATGGGGCCCAAGGCTGACTGACTGACTGTGCTCCTGTGACGCCTGCCAGGCTTTGTGGTGGACGCCTCTCAGGTCTTCTCAACCAAGCTTAGTCTGGTCCCTGGACCCTTGCAAGGCCTCTGGGAGCCCACTACTGACTCCCTATTGTCTGTTTAAATGTGTGTGTGTGTGTGTGTGTGTGTGTGTGTGTGTGTGTGTGTGTGTGTGTGTGTGTGCCTGTGTGTGTATGTGCGTGTGTCCAAAGGGGTCTTTGAAGGCCTCCTGGGGGCCAGTGACTCCTCTTTGTCTCCTGGTTGGCCTGCTGTCAGAGTGTCTTTGTTATGACAGTTGGGCTCCTTTTAAACAGACTAAATCACCACTCTCAGCTGTTCATTTACTGGCCTAACCCCTGGCAGCCCTCGTGACACCTAACACACTGATACACACACATGCACACACACAGACACACACACACACACACACACAAACACACACACTGCGACATCACCCTCTTCTACTTCATTGCACCCCTCTCTTTCTCCTACAAGAAAATACACCAAGATCCACCCTGTGAAAATCTCTCCGCTGGGCAGAATAAGAGGATGAAGTGAAAAGGAGGATGAGGATAAAGGATATAACAAAGCAAAGCAAGGGGGAGGTGGAGTGGGGCGGCAAAGGGCATTTGACCTCTGACCTCTGTGTTGTGGCTGGGGCACCGGGGGGGTCAGAGGACACAACGACCCAAGGTAATCAGTAACTACATTCAAGATACGACACACAACTAGACGGAAAGAGAAAGAGATGCACATCGACATTCGGTTCGATTTCAACCTGATTCATCTGTGGGACAGGAAATGAACATGTGTTGTCAAAGCAGTAGCAGTAAAGTAGCAATTAAAGATGTGTTGTAGGCATAGTGACGAAATATAAACTAAATGGTTTCCCATGGGGACATTTGTTCACTGCAGCAGTGAAAGTGTTGGGACCAAGAAGAATAACAGAATCAGAGCAAAGGATTTATTGCAAATTAAATTAAATCAACCAGAGAAAAGAGAATCAACTGATTAGAAAACATTTTTATCTCACTTCTCATTTGCTGTTAAACAAGTGAAATTTAACAAGTGATACTAAATTGCCATATCATCTGATTACCAAGCGGCTGTAGTCCAGGGACAGACTTAAAGATTCAATCCCACTAACAGATCATTTTCACTTGTTGTCTTTGGCTTGATCATTATAATAAATGTCTAATGGAGTCAGAGTGCACACAGAAAGGCAGCGTGATGATGTCATCATTGATTTCTACAGTCAATATTGAACAGCATTGATCCACCTTGTGTTTGAAGAGAGAAGACGGGAAATGTGCTCATTTTTTTTCCATCTTGATTGTGTCTTTGTGTGTGTTTCTCTGACCAGAGAATCTCTTGCTGCATTGTTTGCAATTGTGTGAAAATTCTCTGTGAATGTTTAAAAAGGGTATATATATCTTCAGTGACAAGAGCAAGGGGAACTGCAGCGCAATGGGTTGGCCCCACAGAACCTTGATCACATGGAGAGACAGAGGACATGACATTAAGAGGGACTGAATCAAATTAAGCAGAGTAGCGTCAAAATCTATTGTGTCTGATGAGTAGAAGTGAGCAGGTGAAGTTGAATCAACTACACTAAAGCCATTTTCAACCATGAACTAAAAAATATTTTCCAGACTTTGAATTTCACATATAAAGACACAGCAGGAGACTTTCCGGGTCAGACAAGTTCACAACAGAAATCCCAGAACATTGACACCAGAGTCACCAGAGAAACATTGAAACCAGAGCATTGACACCTAATGCTCTCAGATCTCGTTGTCTTTTCAAGTTCACAACTTTATCAGTATCTTCCATGTGAATTTGTATTCTGTTTGTTTTTTTCTGTAAAGTGACCAACGAGCTGAAGATTTGTACATGATTTGTCCACATCGTCAGCAAAGTCTAGTTTAAAAACAAACTGTCAACCAACCACATGTAAAGAGTGTGATCATCATGAGTGACCACTCTAAACTCTGCAATTGAAGTTGTCGTCATATGATGCGAACAAGGTGGGATTCAAGGGGGACATTGTGAAAGTCACATTCACACATTGTAATAACATGTAATTGTAGAACTGTTTTTTGGTGACTATTGACAAGTGTATTGCATAAAAACTGGTTCAACAAGAAAATCCCATGAAATGTGTATCATGCAGGAGGAGGAGGATGCAAAAGTTACAGCTACTTCTCACAAAATTTAACCCTGAATATCAATATGGATATGACTGATAGAAAACGGAATTATTTCCCTTTTTATGTAAGGATTAATATTGAAAAAAAAACCTGGAAAACAAATATCTCCCGCTGAAAAAGCAGTGACACACACGTAGAAGACACCGAAGAAGATGTCAAGAGAGTTTGCCGACGACGGTGTTTGTGTGTTGTTAAGAGAATCACGTGATCTCTGTGGTGGAGTTAATGCGTCACTTCCTGTCTCTGTCTGCTGCACCTGACTGCTCCACCTCTCGGATTAATAATGTGAAGAAAATCTCCCGCTGTGTTGTCCATGTGTGAAAGTCAAACTTTGGGTAAAGTCCGTAACCAATTCTCCGGACTTTCCCCGCAGGTCATGTCTGAAAACGGCTAAAGTGATTCAGCAACAGTGGGAAACGCTGAGAGAGAGAGAGAGAGGAAGACATTTGTCAGACTTGTTGTAACTCTTCCAGAAGTGTGTGTGTGTGTGTGTGTGTGTGTGTTAGTACCTGTGCACCGGTTCATTTGTGCGCGACTGTGTATGTGTCGCCCGAGAGTAAATGTTAGAGGTCCGAGCAGCATTAGTGTTACCAGGGTGATAGCACAGGACTGTAAAGCCAGGGGCAATATAAAACCTGTGCTTTCCCAGAATGCCTTTGTGCTGGGCATGTGTGCCAGCTCCCGTTGCCATGGGGATGAGGGGGGTTGTTGTTAGGGAAACATCCTGATTCAGACCTTTTCTCTCATGACCCCACCGACTGTGTTTCATGTGTCCAGCGAGAACACACAGCGTCCATGCCTCTATGTCTCTCACTCACTGTCTCACACACCATCATACACAGATGTGTGTTTCAGTGTGTGTGTGTGTGGGGGGGGGGGGGGGGGGCTCCCTGCATGCTGTGTGTAGCGGTCCCAGATGTCTGAGGCTCCATGGGTGATAATGGTTTCTTTCAGAGGCAATAGGGTGTGTGTCTGTGTGTGTGTGTGTGTGTGTGTCTGTGTGTGTGTGTGTGCGTGTGTGTGTGTGTGTGTGTGTGTGTGTGTGTGGGTGGGTGTGTGGGTGGGTGTGTGGGTGGGTGAGGAAGAGAGAGAGACTTAAATTGTGCATGCGTGTCTGCACCACTGCATCACTTCAACAAACTCAATGAGAGTAACACACTTGTGTGTTTCATGCAAATGAGATTTGATCCTGATTGCGAGCAGCTCAGGATACTTCAGGACACAGCAGGAGTTCAGTTTACAGCTGCAAACAAAAGTTAATTTAAACACCACAACAGTAACAAGCTCATTCTCTCAAGGCTGATATACTAGCTTACTAATACAGCTTATGAAAACCAAAACGATCTCTGACAAGTATTTGACTCTGTATCAGTTTTGATCCCTGTTCATACAAACACACCTGAGAACGCACTTCATGTGACCACTCACACGCACTGAGCACCCACGTGCTGGTGTAAACAGGAATTGATCAAAAGAAAATTGTCTCCTACACTTGTACGCAGTTGTATCTTTGCAAAATGGAGAATTTAACTGAACCATAGCTGATGGCAAAGACAACAGGGTCAACAGCACTTGTAATTGATTTTGAAAAAATCAGTGAATGCTCTGTCGTGACCGAAGAGGCCCAGTTAGCAGGGGGCTGTAAGGGTCTACATCATCGTTTCCAAGCATGTCTGTTTCTGCCCAACCAGACTAAAATACTGCCCGGAGTTTTCAAACTAAAACAGAGCCAGCAGCGTTTCCAAAACGTATCCATTTTAGTGTCTCTAAAACTCCGGAGTAGCATGGACAACCGGCGTTTCCGAAGCTGACTTGAACATTTTTTAATGACAACTGTCGTATGAATGTAGCCTCAGATGCTTACATACAGCAATTACTAAGGGGAAACAAGAATGATGAAAAGTGATCGAAGAGATATATTTTCTTGGAAGTGGAACTGTTACTGACAGTAAGTGTAAACAACATTTCCCCTTCACCACTGATGGTCGAGTTGTGACTGATGAGAACAAATCAGAAAGCGATTACAGGTGTGTTGTTTCCAAATGTCTCCCTTGAGATTTAAAACCCTTGAGATTTCAAACCGGCTGACAAGCCAACAGCCGTTCCAAGTTTCTCCATTATAAAAACTATGGACTTGTGTGGACTGCAGGAGTAAATGCAGGACCAGTAATGCGTTTTTAAACTAAAACGTAGTAGTGTGGATGGAGCCTGAAGTGCATAGGGTGTTGTTTTGGGAAAGCTCTGACACATCTTTCTTAGTAGACTGAACAAGAGCACTAGAGACATGCACAAAAACCTGTTGGGTAACTTTACTGGAGAAATAAATCATGCAGATGGTTGACTTCTCCTGTAAAAACACATCTCATCCCAATGATGAGGTCAATAATCGAGTTCTGTTCTTCCCAGAGGAACTTTCTCTCCTTGGGGGAACCAATAAGAGGGCTGAGCTGTACGATACTCTTTCTTTCAGGTTGACACAGTTTTCCAAACAGAAACTTCAAGAGACACCTCTCTCTCTCTCTTTTACTCACTTCCCCCCTCTGTTGGCCAATCAGCAGCAGAGCTGAGGCAGGCGACCTCTGTGGAAACTGGACCTGGATGTACGGACAAGCAGAGAAGATGTCGCAGCCTTCACAGCAGCAGTTTGCACGGCCGCTGCCCTTGTGCTCACGCCGCAATCCGCTGTGAGTTTTTGCAAATTCCCCCTGAGCTCGGCGCAGGTGCCATCTGTCTCGTTGCGAAGGCAGAGACGGGTTCAGTGGGAGCAGACGTTTGGAAGGAACTGACAGCAGAGAATGTAGGTCAGCAGGTTCCCACACCAGCCTGGCTCTGCCGTCCAGCAGCAGCTTCCACTCTCTCTGAGGAACCTGCAGACTTTCCGCTCAGAGGAGAGCACTTTGGAGCCTCTTGTCACTTACTGTATTCAGTGTTTAACTGATTCTCTACTTTTGGTATTAAATTCTGCCAATTCTTCCACTGCTGATTTCATTTAGTTTGGCTGCGGCAGTACAATCCTCCCACATGGATCAATGCACATTTGTCTTATCTTTAAGTAGCCAACATGGGATGAAAGACTTGTCTTTCTTACTCAATGCTTCTGTGTGTGTGTGTGTGTGTGTGTGTGTGTGTGTGTGTGTGTGTGTGTGTGTGTGTGTGTGTGTGTGTGTGTGTGTGTGTGTGTGTGTGTGTGTGTGTGTGTGTGTGTGTGGCAGTCAGGGGCCACACTGCACACAGCTGGTGGCGCGGCTGCAGCGTCTCGTCCCAGCAGGGTGTATTCTTAGCTCCCACAACCCAATAAGTGAAATGAGATTAGACGACACACACACACACACACACACACACATACAACCCAAACCTCAACCACCACCACCACCACCACCACCCACACACACACACACACACAAACACACACACACAAACAACCACACACACACACACTCATAGACACTTCCGACTGAGGCCATGTGTGGAGAGTGGCTGCTGCTGAAGTCTCCTGTCTATAACTTTTTTCTGGCTTTTCCACATCTGTGTGTTGTGCCTGAGAGAAGCTCTGATGTCACATGTTTACATACATGTCAACATACATGTTCAAAAACCTTAACATACTTGTTCCTCCTCTTTGCTTCCCTCTGAAGGACCTCTACAGTCAGGAACGTCTTATTCCACAGTGTCTAACAGTCTAATTGTACTATATACAACTTCTCGTCACTGAAGATGTAGAATGTTTATTGAAGATTCTTTTTGTGCAACAGATTATAATAATAATTTTCTTCTAAACTAAGCCTGAAGTGGCTGTATCTTTGAAAAAAAGTTCTGTGGGTTTGAAGGACAGTTGATGATTGGAAGGAGATGTATGAGGTGGATTTTTGTTAGTGTCATTCTGTTGCTGTGACGTTTGTTTCTCTATTTCATGATTTTTTTTTTATACCTTACTTGCTTATTTGTTCCTATTTGTGAATAAATAACTGAATATTAATGAACAGTGTTTGCTGACAATTATAACCATCCAAATTTAGACATATTTTATATTATTAAAGCTTTGTTTAACTACATTCTCAGTCTCTATCTGTTTGTACGACACTTATATCTGCTTACACTAATTGTAAACCATTAATACGGATGTTTATACACCCCCAAGCTAATGGGGGGATAAAATTGTCAAATTTTCTTATTGGGTATAATTTGTGTTTATATTAATTTACTTATCTTTGTAAGTTTAAAAGTCAATGTGTAGACACTAATGAACTTAATAAAAGTAGGAAATTGAAAAGGATAAACATAATTTGATCTACATGTTATGTCATCTATTATAGTATTACTAATATTATAGTATTGTTATTACTATATACCTCGTATTGTCAACCTATTAGAGGTTTTACTATTAAATTCCTCTTAAAGAACCAGTGTGTAAGATTTAGGTGAAAGGGATCTATATATAATGTAATATATAAAAATCCTAGCGATTTTGTCACTGGTGTGTTCCTTCCAAATTGTACAAATTGTTGTTTTCTTTACCTTAGAATGGGACCTTTAAATATTTAAATACTTTATATTCAAATCAGGAGAGGGTCCTCTCTACAGAGGCCTCCATGTTCATTTCAGTAGCCCAAACTAGACAAACTAAACAAGTTTT
The DNA here is from genome assembly GCF_963576545.1 of Limanda limanda. Lineage (NCBI taxonomy): Eukaryota > Metazoa > Chordata > Actinopteri > Pleuronectiformes > Pleuronectidae > Limanda > Limanda limanda. Next base: position 20,646,685 of record NC_083639.1, read on the forward strand.
TATGACAACTAAAGGCTACCACAGTTGTGTGAGGTGAGGGGTATTCAGCTGCAACATAAAACTTCACAACTAGATGCGCTAAATTCTACATACTGACCCTTTAGTTACTATATCTGCTTGTTTCATCATTGGAGTCAAACAACTGTGGCTGATGTTTATTAAAATCATTTCATCCAGCCTTCAAGTTTACTAAGGCTGCCATCTTTCAAACAGAAATACTCTACATGTTTGTGTACCCTTTTCTACCAATTACCCATAATCCAGTCTGACATAAATTTGGAAACTTTGGGATCCCCTCTGCTGTAACGTCCTATGGGTTTTGCAGAAAAGGTCATCTGATGAACCAAGGCAAAAAAGTACATGTTTTTATCTAAATTCAACGCTGTCATTAGGTCAATATTTTTTCGAATATCATTTTACAATCCTCAGCCCTGCACCTCGCTCATGGTCTCAGCCAGGACCAGGTGAGTCACGCAGAATGCTCAGTGGTGTTACATGAGGCCAGCCAGGCTGCCTCACCTTGTTATCCAGCTACAGAGTTTTCATCAATCAGTAGTGTGGAGGTGACATTTGTCATATTTGGGATTTGCTGGTTTCAAATGCAGACATTTTGCAGCCAGCTTTAAATAGAATGTTGACCGCAGAATATTTGGTTGAGTGTGTGACAGAGAGAGTGAAGTGCTGCCAAGAAGCGTGTGTGAGTGTGTGTGTGTTCGTTTGTGTGTGTGTGTGTGTGTGTGTGTGTGTGTGTGTGTGTGTGTGTGTGTGTGTGTGTGTGTGTGTGTTCGTTTGTGTGTGTGTGTGTGTGTGTGTGTGTGTGTTTGCGTGCGTGTCTGCAGGACAGTGTGTTTATGTGTGTAATGTGTGTTGGAGAGTGGCTGGGGAGGGCATAAGTGAATGGCTGTGCTATTGCATCCTCCCAGGAGACCTCTAAAAGAGAGAGAGAGAGAGAGAGAGAGAGAGAGAGAGAGAGAGAGAGAGAGAGAGAGAGAGAGAGTACCTTAGCAGCTCCTCCTTCATCCCCAGAAAACTCCCATCTCTCTGCCCATACCTCTACATCCTCGCACCGCCCCTCCACTAGAGTCAGCTCACACTCTCTCTCCTCAGGCAGACACACACCGAGGGACGGTGGTGTTTGGAGAGGAGCCGTGCGCTCAGAGTGTGTGTGTGTGTGTGTGTGTGCGTCCTGCGAGAGTTGAAGAGCCCGCTGTGCTCAGTCGGGACAGGAGTGCTGGACCCGGCAGCAAGTGTGATAAGCCGTCACAGAGGAAGAGGAGGAGGAGGAGGTGGAGGAGGAAGAAGATCCACTGGAGCCGCTCGGTCCATTGGCTTTGATTTGTCCACCTCCAAGCTCGTCTCTCCCTGCGCAAGTTTACGCGCGGCGGCTGAGAGGGGACAGCGCACAGTTTGGTTTAGTAGAAGGGTCCGGTTGAGAGATTTGACTATATATCATTTTTTTTTAATTTAAGCATCCCTCCTTTCCCCCCCACCCCGTCACCCTGTCCCCTCTGAGTGAGAACCGGGAGAACCGGGTGGACGGATCCCGGAGCTGCGCGCCTCCCCAGTGCCTGATCCACTGGATGCGGGATGATGGATTAACAGACATCTCCGGACCCTGCCGCAGTTTCTTTTTTTGCTTTCTTTTCCACCACCCTCTGTCCACCTCGGGATTATTTCAGCTCGCACCGACCTCCCCTCCATCCTTGTCGAGATGACGGAGGAATGCGTCCTGCGGTGCGTCCTGATGCTCTGCTGCGCGCTCCTCTCCGCCAGCGCCAGTAACTGGCTGTAAGTTGCGCACCATGCTCACTCCTCTCCACCTCCAGTCTTGTAGCATTCACCTGTTCTCTTTCTCCTCCTCATCTTCACAGCCTCCTCCTCATCTGTCCCTCCAGCTTGGTGGTCTCTCGGGTTAATTGTTAACTATCCAAACACGCTCACACACACTCTCCCTCCTGCAGGTCTCTTTCTGTCTCCCCCCAGACTTAATAACTTACCAACACCGATACATCCCCCATTACACAAGTGAGAGAGCACATGTTCTTTTTTTAAGGCGCAGTTCTCCATAAAACAGCATTTTCTTCATTGAAAAACGACAATGCATCCTTCAGGTAATATATATAATACATAATGGCAGGTGGAATTATGACTTTAATATTCACATGCAGCCTGAAGGAAACAGCATATAAGGTAATTGACAAAGTTTCCTTTCACCTTGTTATATTTCTGCTCACAGTTGAGAGGAGATGCCCTTTGGAATCTGATAAGTAAATGTTAGTAATGGTGCAGTAGTGTAGAGAGATGTGAGATTTTTTTAGTGCAGGCTGTGAAACTTAATGAGCTACTCTTCTTTAAATGGCAATAAAAATGTAAAAAACTAACAGTGAAGAGTTCCCAGAGCAATAAAGCCTCTGCCCTGCATCCTTCTTAATCTTAAAACTCTTAATCTTGTGGGTTTGTCAACATTGATGTTATTGTATGTGCAAGAGAAATAAAATCATTAATAAAGTCATTATTAGGGAGATGTGGGGTAGTTCAGCTGCATCTGAGCTCAAATAACTCTCTTACAATAGTTTCTAAATGCATAGTGTACAATTGCACGAAGTAGAAGAGAACTGCTGTGAGTTATTAAATTAAACACCAAACATTGACACGACCAGAAGACAATATCATAAGGATCTCGCTGGAGATTAGAAATAACATAAAAGTACCACACGGTCAGAAAAAGCCTTCATTTGGTAGCTGAGGATGTTGGGTAGAGCTGAGCCTGTAGCTGAGCTGCTCAGTGCCACCTCTTCCTGGGGCCGGTCGGTCGGGTCGCATGTGTGTGCCTGCTCTCCCAGCAGCCTGTGGGAGGTGGCCAGGTGGGTTTCTGCATTCCTCCGCAGGCTCCACTCCATTTTGCGCTGTCATTCATTCCTCTCAGCTTCTGCTAATTTACAAGCAGCGCTCATCACTCAGGCAGGACCCCTCCTCAGGTGATAACTGAGTTATACCTGACACTGCTGCAGCTAGTGCACGCTCACCAGCTCTTAGAAAATTACAATGGAAGTGTCTGCTTTGCCAAACAGTGACTGCATGTTGACTTTTCATATTTGTATAATTTCCTTGTGTTAATCCATTTGTAGTAGTCATAATAGTTAATAATACACATTCCTGCCTGCCATGTTTACATCAGCCGAGCGCTGCAGACGGCCCAACTGACATTGTTGACAGATTAATCAGAAAAAGTCAAATCAAGGCCAATTCCAAACAGCAGTGCCTACCCTCACTGAGTGCAGAGGTAATTGTGCTGTTCAGGGCTGAAGGCGTGGTGACAGCAGCACAGAGCAGGCATGTACAGGCAAGCTGTCGAGCTGCCAGTCCGCTCTACGGGGTTGCACTGTTCAAGAGAATCTGTGTGTGTGTGTGGCTGTGCGGACTGTAAGTCAGAGTCCTCAGCACCTCAGTCTCACCTTCACGCTGCAGTCAGTACACTCAGGGTCACGGGATGGAGAGCACTTCGATTACTGCTGTATACAAGTGGTGACAGTTCGAAACTGTAAAACGTGCATTAACCAACTCACTGCACACTCACAGCAGTTTACCACAGAGCCACTTGATTGGACATGGCAACATGAGTGCTCATTTGGAGTGTGAATCACATGGGTGGCGGTTTGCTCTCTACATGTATTTGTCTTCATGAAATACCCGCTCACTGTGAGTTTGGTGTCATGTACTTATCTCATTCTCTGGCTCACTGTGGATAACAAAAGCAGATGATATGATGTGAGAACATCAAGGGGTCATGACACATGTAGAAGACCCTCTCCTACTTTGGAGCACAAGGGGTCAGGGGGTCAGGGGGTCAGGGGGTCAGGGTGTCAGGGGGCCAGGGGGGTCTTGGACTGATGGACCTGTTCTGCAATTCATCTGAGGGGAGGAGGAGGGTCCATCTACATTTTTAATACATTTTAACATGTTTTTTAATTTGTGTGTTCAGATAAGATTTTGTTTTTGATGCTTTTGGTATATTTATATATATATATATATATATATATATATATATATATATTTCTATCCCAAAAACGGTTTGATTCAATACTATGGAGAATATAGGCATGACATTGGAAAAAGTTTGGTGCTGACTTCATTACTCTTCCACATGTTTCTATCAATCGAAGACGTTGTGTTGTGGTTCTGAAAAACGCGAGTTAATGCTCTTTTTTAATCTGAATGTTTTGTTTCTGTGTTGCAATTAATTTGGAAAATGACGACTTTCAGTAGATTGAGTTTTGCTTGAACAATTCATTTGATATCAGATTTTGAATTAATATTTAATAATGTTTATTATATTATATTGTATTCATTTATTAATATTTTCTTTGCATTGTAAGGCCTAGCTTTGATTTATAATAGCAAACATATTTTTTAGAGTTTTGGTTTTAAGAGATGAAATCAGTATATATAAATCATGAAATTCTCAGAAGATTAATCGATAATTAAAACAAATAAATGCCGCCTTCGTGCTGTTGTATGAGAAAATATGACACACATTGTTATTTCACTCATGAAGCCTTTCTTGAATTTTGTATTCACTAAATAGAATTTACAAAAGTTGAGCTGTTTCCTCTGAGCTGCTCTTCACATTTCTGCAGCCTGACCTGGACTTCACTTTAACTTTCGACTGTCACTGTCACCTTCAGCACCTTCATAATCACTTTGCCAAATCTCTGTGGCTGCTGACTTCATTACTCTTCCACATGTTTCTATCAATCGAAGACGTTGTGTTGTGGTTCTGAAAAACGCGAGTTAATGCTCTTTTTTAATCTGAATGTTTTGTTTCTGTGTTGCAATTAATTTGGAAAATGACGACTTTCAGTAGATTGAGTTTTGCTTGAACAATTCATTTGATATCAGATTTTGAATTAATATTTAATAATGTTTATTATATTATATTGTATTCATTTATTAATATTTTCTTTGCATTGTAAGGCCTAGCTTTGATTTATAATAGCAAACATATTTTTTAGAGTTTTGGTTTTAAGAGATGAAATCAGTATATATAAATCATGAAATTCTCAGAAGATTAATCGATAATTAAAACAAATAAATGCCGCCTTCGTGCTGTTGTATGAGAAAATATGACACACATTGTTATTTCACTCATGAAGCCTTTCTTGAATTTTGTATTCACTAAATAGAATTTACAAAAGTTGAGCTGTTTCCTCTGAGCTGCTCTTCACATTTCTGCAGCCTGACCTGGACTTCACTTTAACTTTCGACTGTCACTGTCACCTTCAGCACCTTCATAATCACTTTGCCAAATCTCTGTGGCTGCTGAGTTATGTTCAGTGTCCCGCTGCTGAAAAGGGATTTCAGTGCTACTTTTCATTAGTTTGTCTGTCATCGCCCACCTCCTCCGCCTCCGCCTCTGATTCTGACCCTGCACTGACTGGTTCTGCTGCACCTGCACGCTGCTCCAGGTCTGCTTTTCATCTGTGTAGCTGTCGTTTTGTTTTTGATGGAATATATATATACTGGCATCGCCCTCGGCAATGGCACATAGTCAGTAATTACCACGCTTGGTGCAGAACAATGGTAACCACTTACAGTGCAGCACACATGCTCAAGCTCACAGACCGACACATGCACAGCTGTTACCCAGGTATCATAGATATCCATCGAAAAACGTCCCCGTAATATTTAGCAAATTCAAAAACTCTTGTTTATTTCCAGCGAGGTAGCTTTGTTGCATGTCTACCTTGTTTTCTAACATTGAAGAAATTGGAAAGACATTTATAACTGAAGCATTTTCAACATAAGAGACTTTCAATAGACAAAGTTTAGGGAACCACTGCTCTAGTTAAGGGATCACCAAACTGATTACAATTCATACTGAGGTGGGCATGAATGCCAGTACTAACTTTGCAATGGCTGTCAAGATATTTCTTGCAAAACAAAAATGTCAACCACAAGGTGGCGCTACATGGGAACTCAAGGGATCATCGAAGCCAATCTGATCATCCTGTGGGGAGCATAAATCTACAGAGTTAAGGATGAATAGTAATAACTTTGATCCTCTGACTTGAGTGACATGGTCAGATCAACATTTCAGTTTGTCCAGGACTTTGGTCAAATTTCCTGACGAGCTAACGACATTCCAATCAGCCTAATTAGCAGACATTAGCATGTCGACACATTGAATTACATGGTGAAAATTACACCTGATAAACATCGACATCAGTAGCAGTCACACAAGTCATTGTGGATATATTCACGTTTGAGTATGACTTTAAACTCTTACACTACCTTTCTACCATATTTACTGTGTTTACTCACTATTCTTAACTGAATCAATTGATTCAAACGTTAAGTTAAATGTTAAGATGTACTTCAAAAGATCTCAGATGCTGACCTCAGTGTGGTTGTAAATCATTTCTCTCACCACTCCTGTGGTAAAAGACGGATTACATCTGGCATGTGTCTAAAGAAAAGACAGAAAACAAGAGGCCGTGCTCGTCTTCATTTATTTGTTTAGTTAAACTGTCATGAGTCTGCTCTGCAGAAAGGATTAGAGTCCTCAGATGTTTGCTCAGGAAAGCTCGTCTCTTTTAAAACCTAGAAAGAGTTGAGTGTTTGCTTTTCAAACACTTCACTTTCAGTTGGGAACAGTGGGTTCAAGTTTGGATGCCATGTGCTGCTGTCAACATGTAGCAAGATACAGCAGCGAAGCCAGGGTGGAGATGAACATGATTGCAAAATCATGTATCATCAGCAAATATATCTGGTTTATGTAAAATGTTGCTTTGCTATTCCTGTTGTCATGGTTATGTTATCACCGACAATTAGCCAGGCACTAAAAAAGGAGAGTTGCAAAGAGTCATTTATCGAACCCCAAAAAAACACAGAATTATTAAGCCTAACCGTGAGTTTTATTAATAGGACAGACGACAATAGTGTGTGCAATGAGTATGGCGTATATGGTGTCGTATGGTGTGACAAACCAAAGAGACAAAGGACGAAGGTTGGGGAGGATGCCAAAGGGATAAAGAGAGACAGAAAGGTGGACCAAAATGGTCGTTCTTTATGTGTTTTAGAGGCCCAGCCCAGATGCTGCAGGGTCAAGCAAACAATCCTCTCCGCCTCGCAAAGGACAAACACGGCAGAGAGAGACGGTCGTCCCAGTTATCGTCAAAGTCCACTTATGTAAAGCAGGATAAAGAACACACACAAACACCGGCCTTTTTCTTTCTGTCTGTGTCTCTCTCATTGTCTTTCGGTTTCTTTGTGAGTGTGTAAGTGCATGTGTAAGCATGTGATCATATATTGTCTGCTTGTCTCCTGGACAACGTAGAGAGAAGGCAGCTGATGGGTAACCAGAGAAAGCAGAGCCCTTGGGTATGCGGTACTTCCGGTACAAGCTGGCGCCTCGTACACACACGCACACACACATGAATGTGGTAAAGCTGTGGCGTGTTATTTCGAGAACTCATGTCACCAGAGTGTGTGTACAATTATCGTGACACGCTTGGAGCCACAGGGAATCACTCAGGGTGACCAGATTAAGGCCAGGACAGCTCGGGGCTGACGAGGAAACATCAGGGTCGCTGAAAGACGAGAGACCGAACTGAACACACAGAGGTGCACAGGGTTTTTAGGAGACACAACACCGGGCTGTGAACAGCTGATCGAATTCCTAAATGCATATGAATGCATTGACTAGACGGCAAGTTACGGTGACTTTTATCTTTCAAATGTTTCAAAAATATCTTGATCAGGGCATCTGCAAATACCCTGGGGGTGGGGGGGTTGTTAGATGTGGTGAAAGTTTCAGGTGAAGGTCAGTGCTACTGACTTGGCCTGTATTTCAATATCAACATGGCCGTAATTTAAAGAACCATTGAGAGTGACACACAACTCATGGAGGCAATTTATCAACTACTGCAACTCAGTCAAATCGGCACACCTCCACCAAGGCTGATGCTCTATTTTGCCATTTAAAGCAGTGTTTCCCCTTAAAACTAGACCGTGGCAGCACGCCATATTCTAATTTGTCCCACCACAGTTTCAGAATGAACCTAAAAAATGTTAACACTTCTCAGTGTCTCAACAGAAGAGAGCACTAACTTTGTGTTTTGCTCTGCATTGCATAGCTTAGTGCAACCCTATTATGTCTCTAAAGGTGTTACTGTCCATACAGACCTCAAAGTTTTAGCTGCAGTTGTGCATGTACGTGTGGTATGCAATGCAGTTCTGTCTCTCAGATGAGAACTTGTCTCTCACTTTTGAGTGCACGTGAACCCCTCTATTGCCATAGGTTGAGTGAATTCTGTGGGAATGCTGCTAAGAAATTGAAACAAACTTTCAGTAGACAGCCTTTCTTGTAGATCCTTAAAATTGACTGTATTCTTTCCAGACTCACACTGCATCCTTCCACCAAGTTTCATGGTAATCTGTCAAGCAGTAATTCAAATAACCAAGAGACTGAAAAAAAGAAACTATAACCTCCTTGGTGTCAGGAACAATAATAACTCTGCATAGAGGAAATGCTAATAGGTAATTCTGTGTAATTTTACGTTGCTCTTTAGCCAAAATGTTAATAAATTATGGCTAGAAACATGGAGCTGAGGTTTTAGCTCATGAAATCTGTGGCAACAGTATCTCAGTATTGTCTGTGTGGGGCTCACAGTGGCAGACTTTTATAATCCCTATGTCCCTGTTCAGGTTAATACCCCCTAATTATCACAGCAAGAGCAAACTGAGCATTAGGAACATGTAAGGGCATTTAATGTTGCGTTCCATACTTCACTTCAGTCTGCAAACAAAAAGTAAAAAATGAAAACTTAAGGATTCTGTTCAGGCGAGGTACCAAAAAAAAAGTGAGAAGCATGCTGTAAATGAATTCTAACCTTGTGCACAGAGAGTTCTTTATACATGCAAACTTGTGCACAACACATAAGTTACACATGTGTGTTAACTGTGTAAACAGTAATCAGGAGTGGTAAATGCTGCATGTTCAGGCCTGCCCACTGTGCATGAGAGATTTCCACTTTACAAGCAGGCTCATCTTGTTATCAATTGTGATCAAAGTGAATGCGAAAATAACACAACCATGAATTCATTGAAATCAGATATGGATGCAAGTCGCTTTTGATTCAGTTCACAACTTTAGGAATATTTGACTCCACATTGACAACGTAAGAGATCAAATCATCTTGTAGTGACTTCTCTAATATCTTGTGTATTATCCTGCTGACATGCAATTTGCCTCAGTGTCATTACAAAATCTTATACTTGTAAAACTATTAAATTTCAAATTGCATATTGGATCTTACCTCTCCTAATCTATTAATAAACAAATAATTTTATCCTCATTCTCAACTTGTAGCTCATTGACTTTTAATAGGCCATTATCAGAAATGTAGCTTACGACACATTTACCATAACCACAGGTGCATTTGTAATTAATTCATTAATTAGCCACTTGCCAACTCGGTGCAGTTAAATAACTAAAATACATAGGTGACACGGTTATGCTTTCATCAATGTAATAACAAAGACATCCAGCTTTGTCTGTGTCTGTGTTTGGGAGAAGATCTTGTGAGCTGTTGGTGGAGACCAAAGCATGAGCTAATACAATTTGTTAGGTGTTTTGGTAAATAAAAGTAATTGATGTTACAACCCTGTTTCTGATTATCAATAAGCCAGTTATTTTTGTCCCTTGACTGACACATTGTACCATTGGCCTACAAACTAATTAAAATAACGAATCTGGCTTAATGGGGTCAGAGGGATTGAGGGCCACTGGGACCCACTGGAAACTGATTGGCCACTTACAGTCTTACTGATTGATGACTTACGGATGCTGTCAACCTGTCTATGGGTTGGGTCAGAAGATGTATCATACTGACTTTAGTGATTCTCTCTTTTCCTCTAGATGTTGCATTTGTGTTTTGTAGTTAAACAGATGTTTGATGAAAACATTTGATGAATGATTGGCCTTTATTTAGCTAGACACATTGATATACCTCGCAGGATGAACTGTTATCATCTTAGTGATTCCTTTACTGACTTGACATGCAGTGCCATAATCATATCAATGTTTCATCAATGTTTAAACAATTTTTTGGATTTGGATTTGTAACAATATTAAACTGAATGGTGCCAGAGCACCTAGTATAGCTGTTGACTATAAATCCTGTTTAGAAATAAGTTTTTAAATGGCAAAATATTATGTGAAAATCCAATGACTTGTTTCAGCGTGAAAGAAAATACATTGTAAACTAAGGGTAGACACCTGCAAGGGGATGATGGGTCACAGAGATGCAGAGCCCAGCACCAACATGACATCATCACACATGTCGATAATCTTTGTCCAAATAACCCCAACAGCACAAGTCCACCAATACGCCACGCTGGTGGTGCTTTGAGCCATGTTTAGCAATCCAGCTGAGTTTACCTTCAAACTGAAATGGTCACAGGTACATAGCACAGCAATCAGCCGCAGCCAAGTCCTGCATTTAGACACAATCAGCTGTTCACAGCTATTGTTTCCTGAAAGCTACAGACAGAGCCTGAGCGCCGGTTACATCACCTGGAATACAATAGAAAGCAGAACAAAGAATCAGAAGACAGTTGGATGAGGCTGGTGTCCACGTACGTTATCCTGACACTAGGTACATAAATACACACACAAGGACGCACACACACACTAATTGGCTCCTAGTCTTTTGGGGCCACAGCACTAACACCAAGCAGTAGGTGAATTTCATGGCTTTTAGGACCTCTTTTCCCAAATATGTGTGTGTGTGTGTGTGTGTGTGTGTGTGTGTGTGTGTGTGTGTGTGTGTGTGTGTGTGTGTGTGTGTGTGTGTGTGTGAGTGTGTGGGTGTGCGAGTGCGGGTTGTGGTGTTGGCAGAGCATGTTATTTTTAGGGGGAAATGAGCTCTAGTGGAGCCAGCAGAATTAAAAATACATTCAGACACGTGTGGGCACACACACACACACACACACACACACACACACACACACACACACACACACACACAACCACACAAGTGCTGGCAGACACACACACAATATAAGTGTTGATTGAACTCATCAGGTAGTTTTTATTTTCTCGATTAACTCTTTCCCGTCTTATTCCTCCCTGCTTCCTATCCTTTTTCTCTCCTGCACTGTCGGATTTTAAATGATTCCCAGTTATCTTTCATTCTTTCCATTCAAGAAAAAGGCTGCTTTAGTGTGATGACTCAGATCTAGATCCACCTCGTCTTCCAACACAGTAACTTGCACATCCACCCATTATTACCACCACCGCCCTCAGATTAGTGAACCAGTCACTGATCGTCACCAATGCTTTGTTTTTTCTTTTGGATGTTTTGGTTAATTCTCAGTGAGATATCCATCTTTTTTGTGATTCATGCGTTCAACTCCTGGCAAAGAAACAAGCATATTACCATAGCTATTTCCCTAATGCTTTATATCCTATACTCTGTCTCAAAGCACACATTATCTTTAAAAATCATACATCTTCATAGTTTTGATATTCCCATCATCCTCAACATGACATCAACATTATTGCATCAAGTTAAAGGGTAATTCTTAACCGCAGCGGTTCCCGCATCCACCTCAGTAATGCTGTTTTGTTAATGTTGAGGTATTTACAGTTAATCAATTATCAGTGACAAGTATCAAACAATATCATCTAAAAGTCAAGCCTGAGCATAGGCACGCTCACTGGATAATCTCCAGAGGGGCCTTACTTGAGCAAATATCTGAGTGTGAGGCTCTGGAGTTTGTCTTGCTTGCGCCATGGTAAAAACTTGGAGAATGTCTCAATGAACTGATGTGAAATCACAGCAGGAGATCCCCCAGAGGATTCACCACGAGCAAGGAGGTGTGTTGATGGGTTTCTAACACTCGAGACACAAAAATGAAAAAACTTAAAAAAATGCAAACATGAAATAACACTTGACTCAGGTTCAAAGGTCAGTCTCACATTTGCAGGTCAGTGGTGGTCACTGAGATCCACGTTTGCTTTCTTTGCAGCTCTGCTTTTTCTTTGTCTTCAGGAAATATTGATTACGAATGGTGTCAGTTGACATACAGAGGTTTTTTAAAGAGCATGAGGCACAGTATAAGTTGAAGAAAATACAAGTGTGTTATATTTTATCGTTCTTACCCCAACTGCTTCCTTTTGTAATGAAAAATCTTTAGTGTTAAACACCAGCAATGATGCTCTGAAATTCCAGACCCCAACTTGTTAAAAGTCAAAGATCAGACCTTTAAAAACTAATAAACACTGTAGTTCAATTCAGAAAAGATATCAAGATAGATTTGTATTTTAGAACTTAACCAGTACGTTATTCACATAGGCAGCTGGAGAATGCTTTTCAGGAAAATCGTGAAAGTTGTATAGGGTCTTTTTTCGACTGCCAACACGCTGGCCATCTAAACTGTCCACTGTTCAGTGAGATATCTAAAGGTAAACTGGGAGAATAGTGCCCTCTAGAGGTCACAACATGTCTTACATACTGTAGGTGTCCACTGCAGAGGGGACAGGGAGGGTTAGCTCAGGTCACACCAGCATTTATCTTTACTTGAAGTCTCCTGCAGGCCTCTCCACTGGCAGAGCTGAATCTGAGGCTATATTGTTTGCGGTTGTGAAACTGAGCTGTCGCTTCATTTCAGTTTAATTCTCCTCATGGCAGTTTGTTGGTCTAAAACTAAAGAAAAATATTGTGCATCAAGTCAAGACTCGACTGTAACTTGTCACAGCGTTGCCTGCAGGTCTGTTGGTTCCTTTAAGAGTTGTGCACAGCAGCCCAGTAGAAAAGACGTTTCTTAGACTCTTTCTTGCAGCTCTGCTCCTTTGCATTTCCAATCCATGCTATATTTACCTGTCAGTGTGTGCCTCCGCTGTGTGCTCAGTGCTGGAAAGGCAAACACCAGGATATTTTCATATAAATACACATAAGAGATGATGGAGGCAGAGAGTGAGCTACAGTTTGTGAGCATTTGAGTCCCTTTGTACGTGTGTATGTGTTGACTGTCATGCAGATGTGTCCAGCATCCATACACCCTCTACCCCTTTTTTTTCCTTTTCTGCACTGTCTCTTAGATTATAGTCAAAGAAGTAAAAATATACAGTATATCTTTTTTTTTTTATGTATTCAATGTTGAATTAAGATAGTGTCAACGCAGAGCTGTGGAAAATTGATTGGTTAGATTTATTTCAGCCTGAATGAGTGTTTTATGGGAATATGTTATAGGAAGGGTGTATGGGACTTAATCTTAAACTTCATAAAAAAGAGAAAACAGTGGATTGTATAAAGCTGAGATATCCGATCTAGATTTCCCTAGAATTACATAATAAGGAAAGGAATATCTACATATACTTGTTTTGTCCGACAATAGTCTCAAGACAATTCATTTACACCAAAACAACAAAAAAAGGGTAAGGGTTCTAAAATTTCATTAAGATCCTTATTTGTTTATTTATTGTATGAAATGAATGGCTTAAATGCATAATTTTGAATATTTTGATACATGCATGAGTAATTTATAATTCCAATTCCATTCAATATGAAATAAGTCACTCTTCTTATCACAAAACCACTAAAAAAAAATATTTCAAACCAGTCTTTACACTTCAGTTCAGGTAAAGAAATAAGTAACATGCCTATTACAGAGCATTTATGATGCACAAGGATCTTTTCTTTAAAGTTTCTGAGCTATGCACGTTGTTTCCAACAACAACTGAGCAGGAAACTAGGAATAGGCCTAATCTGAGCTCAAAGATCCATTTCCTTCAGAGCGTCTCGCTGTCTTCCTTCAGAATGAAGCTCTCAAAGCTAGTAAGTAAACCGTTGAGTTCAGATTGATTTGTTACATATGACTTAACTATTATTTGACCTTTCAAATTGCTGATTTATTTATTGTCGATCAACTAAACATGAATCCAGTATTCTTACACTGAAATACATAATCTGATAACTATTTTTAAAATTTAAAAAAGAGTTATTCATATTTAGAAAGGTTAAAAGCTGATATATGCGTTTTTATATTATCCTTCGACTTCTTCTCTGCAGATAAGAGCGTGCGTCATAGTGTCTCCTCTGCTTGAAATAATCTCGTATTTTCAGTTTCAGCCTCCCATGAGTCTGTGGGGGGCTCAGGGTGGGAGGTATGGAGCATTCCACCTGGACACTAGTGTGTTCGCAGGCCGCTGTGTGTTTGTGTTGCATTACACATGGCAGCCTTCACAACATGACTGGCTCCACTGGGCTTAGGCCCCTGGGATTTAAGCACGCAACTACCAGAGGCTAGAGAGAGAAGAGGGAGAGGAATGAAGATGAGATGGGGAATGATGCCTGCGTGTGTGTATGTGTGTGTGTGTGTGTGTGCGTGTGTGTGTGTGTGTGTGTGTGTGTGTGTGTGTGTGTGTCTGTCCTTCTACGGTTTGACTCCTCTGTCTCTGTGTTGAGGTGTTTTGTTAACCTCGTCTCTGGGAAGTGAAGGGTACACACAGTAGAGTGAACAGATAAAACGAGACAGGGCAGCAAACGCTCACACACACTCGCCCAAGGCCTCCGCTAGACTTTTCCCACGCGTGTATGCACACACACACACACATACACATACACACGTGCAGACCATCACCTGAATAACAGCTTATCCGATGTTTATTAAATGTTTCCAGGGTGAATGTCAGGCCATAGGGATGATGTGTGTGTGTCTTTGTGTGTGTGGTGCTGACCGTCGGTGGAGCAGCTTTCCGTTGTTGTCTCGTATTTTCTGTCTGATGGTCTCCCAGCTGGATGGCTCGGCCCGAACGCTGTGCCCTGCCCAGGGCTACGCTAAACAACAAAGGGGGATCAAACATCCCACATGGCTTTGATGAAAGCCTCACAACTGCAGTGGAGTAAATCAGTGCAGGGCAGAGCTGAGCTGGAAGGGGGGGGGGGCATGAGGGGGACCTGTTGAGAAATAACCTCATGGATAGAGAGGTCTGTTTTGAACCACTTTTCATTTTCTGATTTCCTATTCGACGAGAGTTGTTGTGCTGATATTTTTCGGGCATTGTGCAACTGAATCAACTCCAAAACTGTTGTCTATTGTTACATGTGACAATACGTTGGCATCTTTGCACGGAATGAAGAGACTCTTCTGTTAAAGCTGCACAGATGGACTTTTCTGACCATGTGGGAGCAGAAGAAAAAGCTGAAAACACAACCTTAACCCTAGAACACTAACGTACAATTAGTAACACCATCACTAACGTCGGGTACACTTTACCCGATATAATATACCCGATAAAAAATACTTCTCACCAAAATATATTAATGTACAACAATACATGGCAATTTGAACTACTCTTCTTTTATATTCCCTGATACAACATCTCATAAAACGAAAAAAAGGTATCATGGTATCATGGTTCCCTATAAAAAGGCTCTAAAATTTGTGAAAAATTAGGGAGCCGTTAAAGAAATATTCCTAAAAAATATATATATATATATAGCTGGGAACTTGTTCTTCAGTCCAGCCGTTCCTGGGACATGTCCGGTGAAGGCATAGTCTCACTGCATAATTAACAACTTATATTATATTCAACAAATATTTTACCCTCTTTCACTAACGTCGGGTGAAAATTACCCGAACACTGAAGCTACCCAAGGACCCATGCCACTCAGACAGCAGCAACACAATGAAAATCCCATGACCACACTTTCTCAGGTAAAAAACACCTGACGTTAGTGTTCTAACCGCATTAAATAGTTTTACTTATTTTGCTTCCATCCAACCTGATCCTTTTATCTCTGTTGTTGGTCTCCACCAGTCCCTGAGGGAAATACATGGCTCTTTGAGAGACTAGCTGCTAAACATAGTGGACCATCAAGCAGCTGGTCTCTTACTGGGTAGTGTAAAGTGCAGTCATCAGACCCAGTCAAGTTTCTTATGCAATCTACCAAACACTCGGCAAAGGTGAGGGAAACTTCAGCAATCCCTTAAGACTAATGTAGAAATAGCTATAACAGCTTTAAACAAAATGTTGGGATATCCTGTCATGAAGTCATTGCAGACACTCTGAGGAATATTAATGAAAATGGTGCCTCATGCATAAGTGGTGGTCAACATTACGAGCGAGTGAGGTCATCAGCAAGGGTGGATGTGAGTGGAAGTGGCTGAGATGAGGTGGAGTGGGAGAGAGCGGGGTTATCACAGCGATGAGTGCAAAAATACTGACACTGTCTGGTCGGGAAGAGAAGAAGGAGGCCATCAAAGAGGAAGGGAGAAAGAGAGGAGAGATTATCTGGGCTGTTGAGAGGAGGAGATGAAAGGGTGAATGGAGAGGAGGAGCTGTTTGACCTGCTTGAGGATGATATACTAATTATACTACCACATCATGCTCCAATGCTAAACGTCCAGTACTTCTGTCCTGTTAGCATCCAAACTCAGGAGGGTTCAAAGAGCTGAGATGTAGTTACCAGCTGACCATGGCAAAATAAGATTAAGATTAAGATACATTTTTTTTGTCCCAAACACATGCACAGACATGCACAAGCACACAAGGAGGGAAATTTAACCTCTGCTTTTAACCCATCTGGTGCAGGACACACAGAGCAGTGAGCAGCCGTGTACGGCGCCCGGGGAGCAGATGTTGGGGAGTAAGGTGCCTTGCTCAGGGGCACTAGACAGGGTAGGGAGAATCCTCTTGGATTTTTGGACAGATCAATCCAGGTTCGTCTTTTTGTTGTTTCTCCGTGGAGTCGAACCAGAGACGAACCAGAGACCTTTTCTGCCCATAGTCCAAGTTTCTGCCACTAGTCCAACAACTGCTCATATCTATCAACCCTGTGCGCTGATGTAAAACACTGCTACTAAGACTACTGTCAATAATCTGCCGGCAGAATCCCTTGCCGTCTGGATTTGTGCCAGGGTTTGATTGAGACAGGCAGACAGGGCTTCACTGAGGTATGTGTGGTCTTGGGAACTCATAACCGGAGACCCAGAAAACAAGCCTGAGGAAAACAACATGTCTACTTGTTCTTGTAGCAGCCTTAAGGTTCATTTTGTTGGAATTTGTTTTTATTAGGTGCCAGTTGATATTCAAAACCTGCCCATTGTATAAAGGAGACTGCAAACACTGAACAAGATTTTGATAATCAGCATTTTGCATTTGGAGCTGCCTCAGCTTAGCTTAACAGGACGATTTGAAGGACACTTAAAAAAAACCCTAACCCTAACCGTCCCCTTTGACAGAGAATAGAAGAAATCTAAATATTTAAGTGAGTGAAATCTAATTGGCCAACTAAATTCCACTTTTTACAGTGCAACTTGCAGTCTGTTTCTTTGAATCCAGTGATTTGTCCTTCTGTGCATAATTATTAGAAAAGTGCTTGTGTCAGGTGAGGAATTATCACCTGTTTCTTTGTTTTAGAAAAACTAACCGCACTTACAGACTCAACATGAGTTGAAATGACGTCGACAGACACTCTGCGGTGTAGACAGTACACAATCAGGGCTGCTCCCTCTATGGGACACTCACTGAAGAAGACCTATTTCTGTAGGGTGCAGCTGGCCCACGAGATATGAGACTGAAGTGAGGTGAGGTGGATGTGTGAGGGTCAAGGCATCCAGACCAATGCCATTTTCTCGGATTATGATATCTGCCTGACCTGGAGGTGGTGTGTGTGATAAACCACTTTCCCTCCTCTCAGTGTCCTCATTTCCAGACATTTACCCAAAACATTCCCACAACCTCATGGGAACAAACACTCCTGACACCATCTCTGCTTCTCTCCTTTCGTCCAATTTAACCAATGTGGTTTGTAAGGAAACATTCAACATGGCGGTAACTTGTTGAAATTATGTGTTGTGTCTGTCTTAGAATTTACCTCTTTAACCTGCAGAGATCATAGTCAGTTATTTCAACGTCTTCTACTTGTACTTTAACGTCCCCTGTAAATACGATATTTTTCCTTTTGGAAAACAAAACTTAAAGAGATCCTGTTGTGTGCTTTTCTTTTTCTGTCAGGTACTTGGCCAAGCTGTCGTCAGTGGGAAGCATCAGGGATGAGGAGACGTGCGAGAGGTTACGAGGCCTCATCCAGAGACAGGTTCATACCTTTAACCACTGACTATTATGATTCAAACATTATAACTCTATGTTCAAGGTTCATTTCATGCATCCTGGTGACACATTCACCACAAACACTCAAGCATGGTGGAAGTCATTGCACTGTCATAGAGGCTTTTCTTAGAAAAGCAGATGCACCTGTGATAAGTTCAGCTGTTCATTCATGGCAGAGACCTGTCCTTTTGAAATAGATGATGTCTTTACAGTATGGCTGAACAGAAGCTTTCACATGTACCTGTGTGGAGGGTTGCAATGGTTCCCAAGTTGAGCAGGCATGCATCGAAAAGTTCAGATTTTATAATTGCAGCTAGACCCTGTTGAACAAATTATGGACCATGAAATAATGACGATTAAATATTTAGTATTTCTAAACAGAGTAGCCAGAGACGGTCAAATGGTTTGTTACAAAAGCTCAGTTTGAGTCAGGAATGTCGACTGCTAGCAATATTAGCATTGAAGCTATAGTTACAGCGCAATCAGGAGTTCTGGAGTAATAAATACTGCATCAACCAATGCTGAGAGTGCAGAAAGTCCCAGACCTTGTTTTTCTGCTGTAAAGATGTCATAAGATTTCTTAAAACAAAAAAGATAAAGATAAAAACGCAAGTTAAGCTACAATATTGGAAGTAACTAACGCTAACTTGGGACTCCAGCGCAAACAACTCACTGTCTTAGCTTATACAAGAATCTGAAGTTTTTTAGCCTGTGAATCAGCCGCGGGAAGGTCTTCCAGGAGCTAAACTTTCTTGAAACCCCAAACACCAGAAGCGTGTTGACGTGACTGACAACTCTGAACTTGTACCCCTGTCTTTGGCCTTCTCTGAGGCTCGCTCAAAGTCTTTGGAGGAAAATATCCCCTCTGTTGCCAAGCTGTTCAATGAGTCACACACATCTTTGACAGCACATCCCCACACCAAGATCTATTCAGTGAGATATGTCAACAAAACTATTAGAAAAAGGTAAATACTTTATCTTTGATAGTGACAGGAATTTAAATAACTTGAAGAAAAGGTGAAAATGGAAATCACTGTGGCAAAGGTTGTGAGTCTAGAGATAAGCTTTGTTAACACTTCACTTAGTATCTGTAATTTAATGAGGACAATACTTAACCAGTTAGTCAGTTACTAGTAGGGATCACATCATACCTGTGTGAATATTGCACCAACATTTCATGAAAAGTGAAGGATTAAATGATATAAATGAATAATACCCTGAAACAGAATTTGATGCTTCACGTACATACCGATAAACCCCTGGAAACCAATATGCTTCTTTGAGAATGTCGATCCATTATGAGTCTTATCTTCCCATCCTTCAATGTATCTGATACCAAATTCAGTATGTTAGTTTGACGTAACACCTGTGTGTTTCTGCTCCAGGTTCAGATCTGTAAGCGCAGTGTGGAGGTGATGGATGCGGTGCGTCGTGGAGCCCAGCTGGCGATAGATGAGTGTCAGTTTCAGTTCCGTAACCGTCGATGGAACTGCTCCACGCTCGAGACAATGCCTGTGTTTGGCAAAGTGGTCACCCAGGGTAAGAGAACACTCCTTACTATGGACACTGTATCAGAATGTAGTTATTGTAAGTCGCTTTGGATAAAAGCGTCAGCTAAATGAAATTAAATATACAAGAAGCTCATGTCAGTTTAAAATACTGCAACAAATTTGAGTTAGGTTCCATTTGTGTTGGTTCAACCGCCCCCTTAAAGTCTGGGCTCCCTCCCTAGGACTTGAATACACCCTTTATCTGAATATACACACCTCCTTTTGAAATTCAGAGTGAGAAGCTCCTTTCAGTTCCATAGTCAAACAATATGACTGTGTTTGTGCATGTGTGTGTCTGCTAGGCACCCGTGAGGCCGCCTTTGTGTATGCCATCTCAGCAGCCAGTGTGGCGTTTGCGGTCACGAGGGCCTGCAGCAGCGGAGAGCTGGAAAAATGTGGCTGTGACCACAACGTACATGGAGTCAGTCCAGAGGGTAGGTCTCTCTCTCTCTCTCTCTCTCTCTCTCTCTCTCTCTCTCTCTCTCTCTCTCTCTCTCTCTCTCTCTCTCTCTCTCCACACACACACTCCCACACACACACACACACAATACTCATTCTATGTTGAAAAGTCCTGACAGATTGGTAACTTAGTAATAATGCCATATTCTCTACTTGCGTGTAAAGCCAGATATTTTACAGCATCGGTAAACTTATATTTTTCCTGTAAAATATAATATATATACTACTAATGTAAAAGTTTAGTGTTTATGCAATGTTTTTAACGGTTAGGAAGGAGCCATTCAGAAAACCAATCCGTCTCTATTTGAATATTGTGTCCCAGGGTTCCAGTGGTCGGGCTGCAGCGACAACATTGCGTATGGTGTGGCCTTCTCTCAGTCCTTTGTGGATGTGAGAGAGAGGAGTAAAGGCCAGTCGTCCAGTCGGGCTCACATGAACCTGCACAACAATGAGGCTGGACGAAAGGTAACGCACTGCTCTCCAAAGAAAATCAGCCCGTGTGTAGAACACTGCACTTAAGTGTTGTGTATTAAGTATTAGAGGGAGGTGTTTTCTAAAGTTGCTGGGAACAAGTTTTTTGACCTTGACATAGTTTGTTGTGTGTGTTACATCAGAGTCTGGGAGTTTACAACAGAAACAACACGGAGAGGAATGAAAAGTCTTTTATAGAACGTCTAGTTAGGTTTCAAGTCATTTTAGTGAAGGCCAGTTCATGACACATTTGCAAGTGCAGACTCAGGTCATCTAAGATTAATCCAAGTCACGGTTTTTAGTATTTTAGGTGTTTTTGGAGAGTTTAAGTCAAGTTTCAAACGATATAGGATAAATCAAAGTTTAGTCTTAAGTTATTTAAATTTAGTCCAAATCCCATCTCAAATAAGCGAAGTTCAAGTCATTCTAGACGAGTCAAGTTAAGTACAAAATATTTTTTCGTGAATATTTCCTGATGGCTGCTGAATGTTGCCAAATAAAATAAAATTAATATATTTCAAAGTTTTCATTTCACAGCTGTATTGGTGAGTTTTACAAAACAGAGAACATGTCTTTTATAATAGACCTAATCATAAATAATAGACCTAAACAATATTTAGTAGGGATGTCAACAGACTTTTAAAAAATCATGATTTGTGATTAATCTAATTTAACTGTACATATCAATATGTGATGTGAAAAATGTTGTACTTGATGCAGTTTCACTTGTGCAAGTATAGAGCTTTTCTAGTCTTGATGAGAACTTGCTTTACAGTCCAGTTTTATCATTCTCAAACACATTCATACAGTTCATCTGTGGGCAGTCCTTTGCACACAGACATCACTCACACACTGTCAGGGGCAATTGTGGGGTTTGGTCTCTTGCCCGAGGATGCTTCAGCATTGGCAATGGAAGAGCCGGGTATCTAACCCTTGATGTTCTGAACCTCCTGAGCCACACAGAGAGGACAAATAATCTATAATTATGTTCCTGTTATTATTAAGCAATCAATCAGATTACATTTTAGGCTTGCAAGGCCTCCTTGTCTGTAGTTAACATGAAAGTCCCAAGATAAGTTTTTAGAGACTCAGGTTTGAGAAACTTTAAGTCTCACAGCAGTCAAGTCAAAAGCAAGTCCCAGTCCTTAATTGTTTGTCCCATGTCCAAATCTCCACAGCTCTGGTAGCAGTGAAAAACGTTGTTATAGTTGTTACTGTAGCAACAAAGAGTCTGTTTTTGAGAGATGTATGTTGGCAGTGGTGTGGATCCCCACCTCTTCTTTAGATATTCCTCATCGGCATCATCTTGTTTCACTGTCTGTCAGCTAACCTGAGGTTCTTTGGCATCTCTGCAGGCCATCTTGTCCCACATGCGTGTGGAGTGCAAATGTCACGGAGTCTCGGGCTCCTGTGAGGTGAAGACCTGCTGGAAAGCCATGCCGCCGTTCCGCAAGGTGGGCAACATCATCAAGGAGAAGTTTGACGGCGCCACGGAGGTGGAGCAGCGCAAGGTGGGCACCACCAAAGTCCTGGTGCCTCGCAATTCCCAGTTCAAACCTCACACGGACGAAGACCTGGTCTACCTGGAGCCCAGTCCAGATTTCTGCGACTACGACCCGCGCACGCCGGGTATGCTGGGCACGGTGGGCCGCCAGTGTAACAGAACGTCGAAGGCCATTGACGGCTGCGAGCTGATGTGCTGCGGCCGCGGCTTCCAGACGCAGGAGGTGGAGGTGGTGGACAGGTGCAGCTGCAAGTTCCACTGGTGCTGTTATGTCAAATGCAAACAGTGCCGCAAAATGGTGGAGATGCACACTTGCCGGTGATGGACTTGGGAGCGTAGAAGGCACTGCTGATGGACAAAACAAACGCCCCCACTCTCTTCATCAATTACCAAGGCTGGAGGGAGCAAGGAGGACTTGTGAAGCTCCTTCTTCTCCTGCGCCAAACCACCCCGCCCGCCTGCTACTGGAAACAGACTGAGTGGCTAAGAGGTCAAAGGTCATTCTATTCATTTCATGCCAGCGTGTATGGATATGGGTAGTTTATGCATGGGATTTCCTACAAAGCCACAGAGGCAGTTTGTTTCTTCTGAAGTAGAGAGCATCTTTCACTTTCAGTCCCCCTCCCTCACTCTCGTATTTGATTGGTCATTGATGCTTATTATTTTTGTAATGTTTAACTTATTTGTTGAGACTGACTGGGGGGTGGACCTAGGAGGAGGGGACAGACGAGTGAAGATAAGGGACAAAGTGGGCCCATGGGTGGGCAGGTGGATGGGTGGGATTTAAGGGGTGGGGTCAAGAGGAGTGTTATTTGCCCTCTGTCCTTGCTGCTGCTGCTTCGGTGACTCATTTCGTGGATGTCAAAAAAGGGAGACGCCAGGTCTGTCACAGGACTTGAACAACAGAGAGGAGCGAGTTGCGGACGGACTTTCTGCGATTTGCATCCTCGGTGGAACACGGCTGGGCAGCGCTGGGGTTCAGTGGCTGTTGAGTCAATATTTTACCCCCTGCGGTGCCCTGATGCTGCTCCACCCACACACGCACACACACACACACACACACACACACACTCTCTCTCTTTCCTGGAGGATGATGATGATGATGATGATGATGATGATGATGATGATGATGATGATGATGATGATGATGATGATGATGATGATGATGATGATGATGATGATGATGATGATGATGATGATGATGATGATGATGATGATGATGATGATGATGATGATGATGATGAAAATGATCATGATCATGTTGATGAACAGGTGAAAGCCACTGTCCGCTCCTTTCTGTTTTTTCCTGTCGGCCATTAGCACTGACAGGTGACGGGCATCCGACGCAAAACACTCACAAACATAACTTAAAACAACTCTAAAACAACACCTGTATTCATTCATAGCTGCTACCTGCAACAGGAAACCAGAGACCTTGTACTGAAACAGCTTCCAGATCAGATCTAAAGTGAACATTGTGTTGTGAAAATGTTGCGTGCCCATTTGGATTGATTTAGATCTTGGCCTCCTCTTGCAAGCCGGCATCTGCCAGATGCTAGTGGACTTCACGCAAACACAAGTAAACAAACGGTGACGTGCATGCACCAGCAAACACACAGTGTAAACACACACACACACACACACACACACACACACACACACACAAAGGGGTCTGAGAGGGCTGCCGAGCATGTTCACCATGCATGATGACTGAAGCACTTTCTCTCCAAGCGCACATAGAGCTCTCGCCCCACAACAAGCATCCAACCACATACTCACTGTTTCTATCTCTCTTTCTCTGACACACACACACACACACAGTTTCTCAAGCCACTGTCAGGACTCTCTTGTTGTCTTGTACCACCACCATAAAGCCAAGCTTTCCTATAATAACGTGCTATCATTATAGATACATACTGTAGATCTGTAAAGACTTATACACTGAAGAAGACTATACTGCCTATGAATGTATGTTAATACGGAATATATGCTGTGTCAAAAATGACTGTTGTGAATTATTTCTAAAGAAACTACATGTTGCTCGTGTGTGTGTGTGTGTGTGTGTGTGTGTGTGTGAGAGAGAGAGAGTGAAAGAATGCCACAAAAACGATGATGCCCAGAAGGAAAGAAAGAATATGAGAGGACAGAAAGATGGAAAGTGAAAGAGCAGATCCTATTCCACCACCAGACCCTGAAAAACACACACATATACACAAACACACACACACATGCACACTCAGACACACACACACACGTAGCCTTGCTGACAGACATACACATATTTCAATAAAATCGTCCATTTCCCGTGTCTTTCAGCTGCGTTATTATGTGACCACAGCATGCACCGTGTGTGTGTGTGTGTGTGTGTGCAGTTTGTGTGCGGTACATTACACCCCGGGGTCCTTCCCTGCACCCCCGACACCTATAAACACAATCTCCTCACATACAGTATATCTAGCAGCGACAGATGAACGTGTTTCCCGAGGCGCTGGGAACCTGGTCGTCTGGTTTTGGGGAAGAACCAGGGCGGCCGCTTGGGTTTCAGTGAGCGCCTGATTGGGTTTTGGGCTGAAGAGGGAACAGAGGCAGGAACACCGGGCTAGAACAGGGATTACAGTGAAATGCAGACCACATGGCACAAGCTTTTTCCCTCCTCTTGTCTCTATCAATAGAATACTGCCCCCCCAAGCACACACACACACACACACACACACACACACAGGCTTTTCTGCTCTTTCTCCTGCAATATCTTTGACTTACGCTGGTTCCAGTCTGCTCCCCGTCTGCATAGAGTGTAACCCTAACCGCTCTCGGCCTACGATGGCAAGGATCTGTGCTTCATTAGGGCTGCCATGATGGCCTAGATGAGATGGGTGGTGGTGGCCACACTGATTGGGAATGTCTGTGTGTGTGTGCGTGTGTGTGTGTGTGTGTGTGTGTGTGTGTGTGTGTGTGTGTGTGCGTGTGTGTGTGTGTGTGTGCAGTCTGTCAGACAGTCAGTCAGATAACTCTAATGCCTCTTGTGGTTTGCGGTGGTTGTAGTGGAGACAAGAGGCTGACAGCAGGGTTTTACCACTTAGTGTGTGTGCGAGTGTGTATAAATTAACATGCTACAAATTATGGTTTTATGAAGGACGATACAAATATTTGTGGAATGAAACTACTCTCAGCTCATTTGGTGTCAATACCAGACTCCTCACAGGGCAAAACATCCCACAGACACATATATGGCTCTATTACTGCTGATGGATCGCAAGAGGACATAAGTTATGATAAAAGCTTTCACAAGTAGATTAAAAAAGATCTTAAAAAACAACAGTGATCAGTTTATTTTGTGTTTACACATGAATTCCAAAAGGTGCTTAATTCCTCTTCCGCTTTTTATTTCCCTCAGGGGTTTTGCTGCTACAATCTTACTAGCTTTGGTAATAGCAGGTTATGGCAACTTGACATCATTAATGAAATTAGCAGATTTATATGTATATTTGTAAATTCCACAGATTTTACAAATCCCTGTTAAACAATGGTTATTAACTTTAACTACTTTTAATTGGAACTGTAACTAGAGTACCCTCAACAACTGAGCTGTCAAATAGATAAAACATCAAAATTCTCCCCCTAAAAAACCTGATATAATTTAATTGTCAAAACTGACCAACATTAGCTTGGTCTAGGAGGAATATCCCAACAAAGCATTGACATATACCTTATCACTGGTATACGATCACTGTACTGGATCCATTGTAACTGGGCAATTGAGCCAAAGTCATGACGTGACGCCTGTGCTACTGTACCTTGACCTTTCTAAGACACAATGTGTGTCCCTCTATTTTTATAATCTAACCCAGATTTAAATCCACTACAGTTTTTACTACTATGGTTGAAATCTTTGAGATTTTGATGTTAACAGATTTTAAATTAAAAACAATGATACGATGATATTAGGGCTGGGCAACGATTAAAAGTTTTAATCGCGATTAATCGCATGATTTCCCTGATTAATCACGATTAATGGCATTTGTATACGCAAAATCCAATAATGAATTTAAAAGTAGTGTATAGCGCAATTTTATTTTCAATGTTCTGCCATATGAACATGACAACCCAGAGTTGGGACCAGGAAGCAGAGCTGCAGTGCTAAACACTTCTCTGCGCTCCCTCTGGATCAGTCACCCAACCGCATAGAGACTGTCTCTGTCTACCGTCCGATTCAATTATTTAAATTAAACAATAACAGAGCGAGAACTCACAATAATCTTATACAAATTAACACAACCTCTGGAACAACACAGGAAACTAAGACTTTCAAATGTGGTCTTTTAAACATTAGATCACTGTCCTCAAAGGCTATTTTAGTTAATGAACTAGTCTCAGACTACAATATAGATGTAATGTCCCTTACTGAGACGTGGCTGCATCCTGATGAATATGTCAGTTTGAATGAATCTACTCCCCCCAGTCATATAAATTCACACGTTCCCAGGGAACTCGGGCGAGGAGGTGGAGTTGCTGCTATTTTTAACTCCAGTCTATCAATTAATCCTAAACCTAAACTTAGCTACAACTCATTTGAATGTCTTGTTCTTAATCTTCCACGTCAATCCAGGAAACACCAACAGCCAATCATATTTGCTGTAGTTTATCGTGCTCCTGGGGCTTATACTGAATTTCTAACAGAATTCCCTGAGTTTTTATCAAACCTAGTCCTAAAGACAGATAAAATTATTATTGTTGGTGACTTTAATATTCATGTTGACAATAATAAAGATAGCCTGAGCGTAGCATTTATTTCAATACTAGACTCAATTGGTTTTAGTCAGTGTGTGCATCAACCTACTCATTGTTGTAACCACACACTTGACCTTGTGTTATCATACGGTGTCAAAATTGAACATTTAACAGTACTTCCGCGCAATCCAGTACTATCAGACCATAATTTAATAACCTTCGATTTTTCACTATCTGAATATATGCCACTAATAAAAAACTCATTTTCTAGATGTCTACCTGATAGTGCTGTAGCTAAATTTAAGGAAATAATTCCGATTACATTTAAACCCGTATTATCCGTCGACATAAACAACAAATTCTTTAAAAACCCGAGCTCTATTGAGATTGACCACCTCGTAGAAAGCTCTGCAGACTCATTACGATTAACATTAGACTCAATAGCGCCTCTAAAAAAGAAATGTGTAAAACATAGTAAATTAGCTCCGTGGTATAATTCCAAGACACATGAGTTGAAACAAATATCAAGAAAATTAGAAAGGAAGTGGCGCTCCAGCAACAGTGTTGAAAATCTCCTAGACTGGAAGAGTAGTGTTACAGAATATAAAAAGGCTCTCCACAAAGCAAGAGCTGCCTATTACTCAAAACTAATAGAAGAGAATAAAAACAACCCCAGGTTTCTCTTCAGCACTGTAGCCAGGCTGACAGAGAGTCACACCTCCACCGAACCCAGTATTCCTCGATCCCTAAATTGCAATATCTTTATGACCTTTTTTAATGATAAAATTCTAACTATTAGAAATAAAATCAATCATCTCCTGCCCTCAATTGGCACTAATACCCTCCCAACAATAGAGATCTCAGAAACGGCTGAGAATCCTTCCCATTATTTAGACAGCTTCTCTCTGATCACCCGTGATCAGTTTACCAAAATAGTCTCAGGTTCTAAACCAACAACCTGTATTTTAGATCCGATTCCAACTAAATTACTTAAAGAAATTCTGCCCCTAATAGATAATTCGTTACTTAACACAATCAATCTGTCATTATCATCAGGTTATGTACCACAGTCTTTTAAAATAGCTGTAATCAAACCCCTACTCAAAAAACCCACCCTAGACCCAGAGGTTTTAGCAAATTACAGGCCAATATCTAATCTCCCCTTCCTATCTAAAATCTTAGAAAAAGTTGTAGCCAATCAGCTGTGTGAGTTTCTCCAGGAAAATAATATATATGAAGACTTTCAGTCTGGGTTTAGAACCAATCATAGCACAGAGACAGCCCTGGCAAAAGTCACTAATGACCTTCTAATAGCTTCAGATCAGGGACTTGTGTCTGTCCTCGTTCTGTTAGATCTCAGTGCAGCATTCGACACAATTGACCATCAAATTTTATTAGAGAGACTAAAACAGTTAATTAACATTAAAGGAACGGCCTTAAACTGGTTTAAATCTTATTTTGCTGATCGCTCCCAATTCGTTCAAATCAATGATGAGTCATCGGTGCGCACCAAAGTTAACCATGGTGTCCCACAGGGGTCTGTGCTCGGCCCAATTTTATTCTCATTATATATGCTTCCACTAGGAAACATTATCAGGACACACTCGGTAAATTTTCACTGTTATGCGGATGACACCCAGTTATATTTGTCAATAAAACCTGATCAAAGTAATCAATTAACTAAACTTCGAGCATGTCTCAAGGACATAAAAACCTGGATGACCCGCAATTTTCTCTTATTAAACTCAGATAAAACAGAGGTTATAATACTCGGCCCTAAACACCTTAGAGATACATTATCTAATGATATAGCTGCGCTAGATGACATTGCCCTTGCTTCCAATGACACAGTCAGGAACTTGGGAGTGATCTTCGATCCTGATTTGTCCTTTAATAGTCACTTAAAAGTAATTTCTAGGACCGTGTTTTTCCACTTGCGTAATATCTCAAAAATCAGACATGTCCTTTCGCAAAAAGATGCAGAAAAACTAGTCCACGCCTTTGTTACATCGAGACTGGACTATTGTAATTCATTATTATCAGGCTCCAGCAGCAAGTCGTTAAAGACTCTGCAGCTGGTCCAAAATGCCGCAGCACGTGTCCTGACGAGAACTAAGAAAAGAGAGCACATTTCTCCAGTATTAGCATCGCTACACTGGCTTCCTGTTAAATCTAGAATAGAATTTAAAATTCTCCTCCTCACCTTCAAGGCCCTTAATGATATGGCACCTCTTTACCTTAAAGAGATGTTAGTTCCATATCAACCTACTAGAGCACTCCGATCCCAGAACTCAGGTTTACTTGTTGTCCCTAAAGTCTCTAAAAGTAGAGTAGGAGCCAGAGCTTTTAGCCATCAAGCCCCACTGCTGTGGAATAATCTCTCACTTTCAGTTAGGGAGGCAGACACGCTCTGTTCGTTTAAAAGTAGACTCAAAACCTTCCTTTTTTATAAAGCTTATAGTTAGAGCTAATTTGTGCGATGTTCCAAATTTGATTAAATGGCAAAAACCCCTGATGATGCTAAGACGCACAGGGAATTTATGACACAAGACACACGGAGCTTCTCTTTCCTGCTTCTCCTTCCTTTTCTCCATATTTATCACATCAAGATAATTCTTATCTGATCAGTACATGTTACTAACTTGACCCCTTTTCCCGGAGTTTCTGTGCCTTAGCGCCCGCGGATGCAGGGCCACAGCTGTGGCCGCACCATGGATTATGATTGTGGATCGCGTGTCGGAGGTCGCAATGGTGGATCCAGTTCGGTGGATTCTGTATCGTGCCAGCTGATCGTCGTTGTAATGGAGGATCCTTTGTCGCGTTGGCATCGGATGATGAGGGACCACGACCGAGGCGGCAGCTGATAATGGATTCTAACTGGCGGCGGTGGACAATGACTGTGGATTATAGTGGATCCCATCCTGATGCTGGATCGTGGTCTTGCTGCTGGCCAGAGACTGTGATTGCAGCGGGACTGCCTGACACATAGTATTGAAAAATGTTTAGCCTAATGGATGCTGCTAAAAATCCTGATGATGTTTTCTTACACCTGACATCTATTGCACTTCTGTCCGTCCTGAGAGAGGGATCCCTCACATGTGGCTCTCTCTGAGGTTTCTACATATTTTTACCTGTGAAAAGGGTTTTTAGTAGTTTTTCCTTACTCTTGTTGAGGGTTAAGGACAGAGGATGTCACACAATGTTAAAGCCCCATGAGACGAATTGTTATTTGTGAATGTGGGCTATACAAATAAAACTTGATTGATTGATTGATTGATATGAACGAAAGTGCCATAAGCTTTGTTGTGCAAACACTTTTAACATCAGCATTTAATACAGTAGCAGTTAAATAAAATATTCAGTGTAAATCTCAACTTAACAATGTTATCAAAGCAAATACAAAATTAAAGCTCAATGCCACTGCCAGGGCATTAATGTTATCTTCTTCGTTATGAAAAATGTATACTCCTCCCTGCGTCGCTGTTTCGTTGAGTGATTTGCTGATATCAACTGTGTGTTTTGCATTTAGGTGATATTTTAGACTGGAAGTACTCCGGTGGTAAGAAAATTCACCCTGGCAGTGGCTACAAATTACTTTGGTTCTGTCGACTCCGCCGTCTGGAAGAACTTTAAAATGAAAATGGCCATGTAAAAGCTCCGTACCCTTATCCATGGTTGTTTATCCGCCAATTATTTTCTTTTTTCCGGTTCCGCAGCAGTCAGCAACAGACTTTCACAAAATAAAAGCCTGACTTTCACAATAAAACAATAAATAATCAAACCTGAGTTAATGCGAGATAAAATAATTGTCTGAGTTAAATAAGTGATGAGTTAACGAGTTAACTTGCCCAGCCCTAGATGATCAAAAAACTACCGCTCCATCCATAGGCCTCTTGATTTGGTTCAAATCCACAAATTCAGACAAAACACTAAAACTTCATCATGAACCCTTGACCCCTACCTCTGTAGGGCTGATGGGAAATGCTGCGTGTTACAGGCCTCTAAAACAAAAAAATACTAAATAAAGAAGATGAGATAACTGTATCAAAATGATCGGTCCTTTCCACACAACATGCTGCTGACATAGGCTATTTTCTAAAGCTGCACTTTCACTTCTTTACATCATTACAAATACCATAGAGATTTTGTAATCAGGTTTCCTTATTTCTGGAACAGACCCTGGTGATAATGGCTCCACCTCAGCTCTGTATGGAGCAGTGTTAACACCACTGTCAACGCACATGCTGACGGCCTGAGCACAATGCAACCCCATGTGGGTCTACAGCGCTCTGTTGGAGGTGCACAATTTCACCTCCAACAAAATACGGTAATTCTGCAAATGAAGACAGAAAACCTCAAGCCAACATTAATTCATTACATATACATAAACGGTGTGTAATAACAGCAGCGTGAGCAGCTATTACGTGGGTGACTGCCGTCCAAATATAAATCTTTACATTTACTTCTTTATCATGAAATCTATTTCACAATGATAAATGTGATTGATGTGTTACTTGTCTTATTAGCTTGAGTTTTTCACGACCAGCATTTCTCTAATAAATTCCTCCCAAAGGTGGTAAAGAGGTAACGAGAGAGCGAGGTGTCATTTCCCTCTTTCACATAAATCTCGGAGCCAGCTCTTCTCCCAGACAGCAAGCGGCTAATCGTTCAAATTACACCTCCGGTACTGCTTCTCTGCATAGCTCAGGTTAAATGTTTTCTGATGCCCTCTCTCTCTCTCTCTCTCTCTCTCTCTCTCTGTCTCTCTCTCAGTGTGTGAGGGGTTAACAGTGCAGGTTGGCTGGATGTTAATGCCACTCGCTCAGAGAACCCAGGCGAAGGCTGGCTTTAGCCCAGGGCCCGGCCCTCCCAGGCCTCTCTCAAACTCCCAGATCTCTTCAGCATACTTCTCATATTAAAAGAAAACAAGTTACACAAATGAGACAGATGGTTCTTGTTTGTGATGACAGTTGCAATTCTTTCTCCCCGAGCCCTCCTCCCCTCGTCTCCCCTCTCGGCTTTCCTCTGGTGTCTCTGCTGCTGTTTTTTTTTTTCTTCTTCTTCTTCTTTGCCCTGGAGCAGCCACGTTGTTATGAGTGTGGTGGGCAAGAGTCGGGCTCGTGGGCATCGAGACACGGACAGCAGGAGGGCACCGGTGCAGCAGACTTTCAATTACCTCTCTGTGTTTGGCCTTCTTTCTTGCTGTTTCCGTCCATCCCTGCTGTGAACTGTATTCTCCTGGTGCTAATTTGCATGCTCTAAATAAGATTAAGATTAAGATACATTTATTTGTCCCAAACACATGCACAGACAAGGACGGAAATTTAATCTCTGCTTTTAACCCATCTGGTGCAGGACACACAGAGCAGATGTTGGGGGAGTAAGGTGCCTTGCTCAGGCACTAGACAGGGTAGGTAGAATCCTCTTGGATTTTTGGACAGATCAATCCAGGTTCGTCTTTTTGTTGTTTCTCCGTGGAGTCGAACCAGAGACGAACCAGAGACCTTTTCTGCCCATAGTCCAAGTTTCTGCCACTAGTCCACCGCCTCTCCCAGTTAAGTTGTCTGCACCAATTACAAATACAGGAACCATTGACGTCCACACCCGTAACTTCTGTTTCATGATCCCAATGACACAATTTCCTGCAATGCAGCTGCAAAAGGTAAATCATCAACCCTGATAGCTGCACATGAACATCATTTAGAAGGAGAAAAACAGGTTGTTGTCACAGGGAGTCTATTTTCATGAGGGGGCCGGAGAGCAGGGTAACAATGAGCAGTTCTGTGGGGATGCTTCAGCAGGGGAGGCGAGCACCGCCGATCAGTGGACGGATTTGAGGACACTGTGGGAGAGTTGGGACACAAGCACACAGGAGACAGGTGGTTGATTTAGTGGAGTGATGTACTGCAGGTGACCCGCAGCAGCTTACTGTCCACATTCCTCCAGTGTGGACCTGTAAACCCCCTGTGGGCTGTGACAGACAGACCCGCACGCAGAGGAGACTCCACACAGAAACAAAGAGGGGCAGCCTGAACGTTTGTGAAATCATGAACTTTATTGACTGACTAAATCCTGAGCTTCAACATGCCAGTGTGGGGATTCATGTGTTCACCACGATGAGGCAGGACATCGTGGATGTGACCGACAGCAGCAGCACCGAACAACATGCAGACATGTTCACCTCTGAGAGAGAGACAGCATGTAACCTAAATGTAATACCTGTATCTGTGGCAGCATCAACTCCAGGCTCAGTCTGATATTATAGGACTAATATATATTTTTATAATAATAACAGTTGCTGTACGGAACTGCATAAATTCTCCCTTAATGAGCAAAGATGCAACTGGGATGGAAAATAAAGCTGCGTGTTAGTATGATTCATTTGCAATTCAGATATTACACAGATAAGGTCTCAGGTTTATGAATAAATATGAATGACAAGAATGTCGCTCAGTGGAGCGCATACTTCTGTCATGGCCTAACAGCCCCTTCATGAGACCACATTTAAATTCAATTGATCTGGATTTATTTGGAGCTGCACCAAATTAAACACACTTTTTTTCCCATTAAGATCCATGATTCATTTTCTGAGAAAATCAAGTACAAATGTCTTTGTCAAAAAAACACCCAATGTAAAAGAAAGTGACACAAAACTCCTGCATTGGTCTCCATTATCCAATCTGTGTAAAGTTAAAGAGAGACTGCACACCTAAATGTGTTTGAGAGCAGTAAACCAAGTTATAATATTAAGTTATATTATCTATATGTATATGAATTTCAATCGAAGGTGGGCGGCTCCTAACCACCTGTGACCGCTTGTGAAAAGAGGATTTGGAAAGTGATGAAAACAACCTCCCTGGCCGAGGTATTTATTATTGAGCCGGTATTCTTCTGCATGAACTCATCCTAATCATGTAATCAGGCAGCAACATGTGACAGGTGACGTGTTGGGAGAGACCTGACGCGGATCAGGTTGACAGTGAAACCGATCCAGGTGTGAGTGTTCCACTGTGGCTAACACTCAGGCTACATTTCATCCCGGCACGGACAGATCAGACAAGAAGGGAAAGTGACAACACAACTCCAACATACACACACACACACACACACACACACACACACACACACACAAGTGGAGGATCAGGCTGTTGATGAGGGCTTTAGCTGCCACAGCTTCTTCACCTGTGGATGCTGGTATGGATCACTCTGAGCGTACCTGTCTCTCTCTCTCTCTCTCTCTCTCTCTCTCTCTCTCTCTCTCTCTCTCTCTCTCTCTCTCTCTCTCTCTCTCTCTCTCTCTCAATCTAGTGCTAAGAGCAATGGATCTGTCACCAAGGAGATTTCGACTAAACTGCTGAAAACTTTCCCTTAGCACCTGGGCACACACACACACACACACACACACACACACACACACACACACACACACACACACACCTAAATACGCACACATCTTCAGGTGTGTGTATGTGTATGTGGGTGACAGGGGTTGGAGCGTGTGTGTTACATGTATCTAATAGCCAACAGCAATCGACCGTGTCATAATAATCCTTGCAGTGACCAGTGGTAGCGTCAGTCATGCACACACCACACACACACACATACACACACACACACACACACACACACACACACACACACACACACATACACACACACACACACACACTCACACACACTCACTTTTTCTCTCTCTCTCTCTCTCTCTCTCTCTCTCTCTCTCTCTCTCTCTCTCTCTCTCTCTCTCTCTCACACACACACACACACATTCACACACACACTGCTGTTTTAGAACAAAAAACTACATGTTCAGATCTCTAAACAGCAGCGACAATAATGACCAAAAGTTGACAAAATGATATTCTTTAAAAAATATAAATTCTTTAAAGAATGAATAAAGAAGAGAGTATCGTGAATGGGCCAAGTGAAAGTCTGTAAATGAATCACCACCTTAGTCTCTGTGATTATCCATGATTTTAACGTAAAAATTATCAATTCCTTTTTTTAAATATTTTATCCGCAACATTAAGGCCGCACATTAAACATATTCAGTAAAAGACAAGACAATGAATTCCCAAAACATGAAGAGGTTTATGTTCCTGAGTGACACAGTCAGTTATGTGCCTCATGGCATCAGTGCTCAGTAAAAACGGAATGATAACGAACCAGTCACAATCAACACCAAATAAATAAAATATCAATAACAAATCATTTGAATAAAAGCTTAACGTTTGTTGCTGTTTGAAAAATAAGACTGGAGCTTTTCATATAACCTGAAAACACAGCTACACCCATGTTGTGGCTGAGAGATACTTTCCCCACGGTTTACAATACGGCCTGGTTAGAAATAAAGGTGGCCCCTGTCTGTTTTCTCTCAGTGCGGCCCCTCCTCCTACCTGCTGGAGAGCATTTAGCCCGGGCCGAGCGGGCCAAGCCTGCACCTCTACACCACAGCCAACATCTACATGAAAACCACATT
Organism: Limanda limanda; assembly: GCF_963576545.1. NCBI lineage: Eukaryota > Metazoa > Chordata > Actinopteri > Pleuronectiformes > Pleuronectidae > Limanda > Limanda limanda. The sequence continues at coordinate 20,681,997 of NC_083639.1, forward strand.
GTGTTCCATGTGTTGGCAGGAGCTCTGGACACTGGAACAGCAGAGACTGTCAAAGGTTCAGCACAGGCACGGCTAAGCAGGCTGTGTCCTCGCCTCAGCCAGCAATGATTTACTTTCACGCACGCACGCACACACACACACACACACACACACACACACACACACACACACACACACACACACACACACACACACACACACACACACACACACACACATTGACAGATATACAGATAGTTGCCTGGCCCCCGCACTGTGTAGCTGAGATGTCTGAATACTGATTTAGTGCTGAGCTCTGATAAACTGCTAAAAAATCCTCAGCGTGCTTTTCATCACAAGCCGGTATCTCTGCAGATCATCATAAAATTGTCTCCTAAAAATGGGTGCAGCACACACACACACACACACACACACACACACACACACACACTCTGCATGTGGAGAGGTGCCTATGTGGGTGTGCATGTGTGTGTTCCAGGTTTCTCAAACGTCCTGGTGTGTTGCCTGGTCATTACATCCCCACTACTGCCTGCTCGCTTCCACCCAGAGAAGACGCTCCACCAGGCTCGAAGGTGATTGGTCGACCCCAGAGGACAAAACATTTAGACACATTTGTCAAACATGATGAAGACCAATGGAGGCCAGGTGGTGTCTCTCTGCATTTGTCTGTGTAGAGGGCCGAGGAGCATCTGTGGCGTGTGTGTGTGTGTGTGTGTGTGTGTGTGTGTGTATGTGTGTACACCAATATTTCAGCAGCGTGGAATGCCCTTCGTTCAGCCTGTGTGATAATTAATGGCTGTCAGCGTCTCTTTAGCACAAGAAGGCGCTGACAGACAGCACTCGAGAAACGCAGGGAATGTGTGAACGCCTCACTGGGGTGGATGAGGGTGGCGGAGGGAGCCGACGGGGGGGGGCAGATGCTCCAGGTCACCAAAACTGGGATATCACCCTCATTTATTTGCCGTTTGACGAATTCCTGGACATGTGTGTGAGAGGTGTGAGAGATACTGATCTCTCAGCACTGACATTACAGCAGAGTCTGAGAAACATGGAGAGAGAAGTGTGGGTTGAGCAACAAATTTAGAACTATCTACACTTTATAAATATTTAACAGAGGAACCTATTTACATATACAGACTTCAAACATATATGATGAAAACTGAAAGATGAACGTGACTCTCGAGAACCAGCAAAGTGCAAAATATTGCAATAGTCAGTTTTTGGATGATTTCATCTTTTCATCCATTACCACAAGACTTAGTGGAAAACTAGTAGAGCCATGTACTCATCACCTCACTGGTTGTGTTTGGCCAGTTTATCATTTTTTGGCCTATTTCCTTCCAAAAAAACACTTACCGGCAATCGGCTCTGATTCATCAATCGATTACTGACATTATTTAATATCATTTAAGGAAACACAAATCACAAATGGCAAAATAATATTTTTACCTCATTGTGACAGAGGAAGCAAAAGCCTCACAGAGAGCTACTGAAAACACCAGATGATGATGTTATTACAGGGCATTGACCATTTAACTTGGTAAATTATATATTATATATGAATATTGATCAAATAATCTTAGCTCTGCCTTCCTACCACAGCTCAAAGACAAGCTGATTGGTTTAAGGCTAATTGCAGACTGTAAATTGTTCGTAGGTGCGAATGTGAAGGTGAACGGTTGTCTCTATACGATATGCTGGCGACCTGTTCACTATCAGCTGAGGAGAAGCAGTATGTACAGTGGGTATGGATGGTCCAAAATAATTTGTTACTAACAATGTTGTTGCTTCCATTGATCAGAAACAACACTGCATGTACTACTTCATGTTGACCTGTCTGAGGCAATGTTAAGTTCTCGTTTACACGCATTCAGTCCAGCTCCTTGTACAGTATCCACTTGCTTAACTAAAGCTGAGCAACAATCTACTTTCAATGAACTCCATTCAACAGATCACCTATTTAAGCAAAATCAGAATGTGAAAGAGTGAGTGTGTAAATGTATCTTTACCCTCCTGAAGAAAAGGTCCATAACAATCTTAACTGTATCTCGTAACTAGGTCTTCATGTACAAATGCGATTGAATGAGAAAAGGAACCTATATGGTCACACTGATAATTTTGTGAAAAGTGTTTCAATATGAATAAAGTTTTTATATCCAGTGAAGAAATGTTTTCTTTTTGCAGCAGGAAGGAACTTCAGTTTATTTCGGACTACAGTAAAACGCATTAATGCATCAGACTAACAACTGCATTCGGCTTGATCATCCATCTCACTGTGGCGGTGATTGAACTCAGGAAACTCCCTGCTGACCTCTGTTAAAGGCCTTCTGCTGTTATTAGACCAGATCATGGACATGGTTAATTAGTGGTCGACCTGTACGAGAGAGCTAATTGGTTAAGCTTCATGAATGGTGGATCCTATAATCCCTCCAAGCTGAAGTGTTACAAACCACTCTTTACCCAGGGTAATTTATAAAGATCAACAGAAGTTACTGCTCAGTAGGACTCATCAAGATGAGTAGATATGATGTGGAAAATCCTCATTGACTATACTACAGAATAAACCTCTTTATAAACAGTGCATGTAATTAAAAAAGTGATTATTGATCCCAAGTTGTCCAGACCAGGACTCCACTCTTGATTAATTCAGGCTAAAATACAATTATCAAACTTATGTAATACAGTTTATTCTCATACAGCCAGAGTAACATCTAGCACACACTTTTGAGGGTTGATTGGTTAATTCTGGATGTTTGAATAACAATTCACTTCTATTTCGAAATTTAATTGAGAGATTCTTAGACATATTTTATAGGTGCATCTTTGTATAGTTGTGTTGCTACAGTATCACAGTTTGCATTTGTCTTTGTACTTCTAACATTATCAATCCCAATGTCATTACCCAGGTATCAGTGTGTATGTGTCTGTATAGAAAGGGGGGGGGGGGGGGTGTCAATGGCATCAGCATTAGCTTCATTGCGTTATACACGGGCACAACACCTGGTGATGTTTGGTTGATCAGCACCTCCTACTGGCTATACATGTCATGACATCATTCAGTTGTGTCCCCAACACTGAGGGTGAAATTTGCCACTAAGACATGTACTGAGAGAAAACAAGATATTTTTTACACAAGGTATGCTAAACACTTTGAACTATAGTTCCATCTATTTGCATGTGTTACCTTAGGTATTGTTACAAACTGAGAGAGGATATAACATCTCCTGTGTTGGAGGGTGAAATAAAATCACTTGTTACTTGATACCATTGACGTATTAAAAGTATGTATTAAAACATACAGAAATAACTTTTTAAATCATGTAAACTGATTGTATATGTAAACATGTATCTATATATATATATAGATATATATATACCAATAAAAACCAAGGGGAAAAGTGGTAAAGGCAATTAAGGTATAAGTTTAATATTTTTGAAAAGAATGCATATACAAAGAACAAAGACTTTAGACAAAGCATTTGGTTTTGCACCAAAACAACAGGTTATAATAATTATATTGACTTGGGCTGGACGTCCATCCAACTCTAAGCCACCAGTAAAGAAAAACAAGAACCAACCAATCACAAATAATCTTTATCAAACAGTCTCTCTGCCATTGGAGGTTTTTATTCAACTAAACCAATCAGTGGTTTTCTTGGTATAAACTGGCAGGTAAGAGTTCAGATGAGTTCCGACCCCTAAATGTAAAAGGAGTGAAAGTAACCTTTTTTTTAATATATTTATATATATAAAATAAAAAAAACAGCACAAAAAGAAATAATGAAGAAAAAGAAAAGAGATTTTGGTAAAAACACCTGGAGCCTACATCAACATCGTGTGCCAGCTTACATCATAATTACATCTGTTAAACCTATCATTTAGAACAGAGACCAAGGTCCAGCTACACGCAGCGCAGCACACTGGGAATGGGTACGACAGACTGGACAGCCCTTCACACCGCAGACACACGGCCTGGATACAACAACACACTGCAGGAAGCCACCAAATTCTGACTTGGCACAGAAATCTGGTGGGAATTCGTCTTCATTTGTAACTCGTCTACATATGGAACTTCAGCCAAGAAACGGTAGTTTTTTTTACCCAGATGCCTCTGCTGTACCCATTCTAAGTGTGAGGGGATGACGGTGTTTGAACAGCGCCCTGCTTTACTCTCCCTCGGTCCCTGGCAACACATGAAGAACACACCGCTTGTTCTGCTAACACTGTTTAAGTTCCCTGCATCTAAAAGGCCAATTCCTGTGGTCGACTAGCAGACCCATTACTACTGGATGCCTTTAGCTCAAGTGATTACCACACTCCAAATGGACTGCACATAGAGGACTGCAGGGCCGATGGCGATAGTAACCTGTTTGACTTCCTCATAGAAAGAGAGCTGTGAGGAGTCTCATCCTGACTGTTTAAGTGAATGAGTCCTATCAGACCTACACAGTTTCTTTAGTGGTTCAGAGTGCATCGATCTGGAACATGAAATAAATATATCTCAGACTTGTCGTGTGTTTCAGGGGGAAAGAGGGTGTTGGCAAATAAAACTACTCTTGTTTGTAATTCCTCGAGGAACATAGGGGTCAGGCGATGAGTGTGCTCGTCGAGGGGGTGGGGGGGCAGGACGACCAGCAGCATGAGCAGCCACCAATCAGTTGGCTGGGGCGGGGCTTATATCCTTGGAAGCTTTACAGTGGCGGAGGACAACTAAATGGCCAGGCCTCTTTAAAATTGATGAGGCCACAACACTTACTGAGTTAAGATCAATCTATCAAACGCTTGACAGAGTGAGTTCTACTTGGGTGTAAGCTTGGTATCTGGATCATCTTCTGCTGGGAGCCCACAGTGGCCTATTGGCCAGGTTAGGTTCAGCTTCTGTCCCAACTCAGACCTCGGGGTGAGGCTTCTTTTATTATTGCAGAGAATTATCTGAAACTTGGTCAGCTGTTTTACTTCTTGCGGAGGACAATGCTGTCAACCAGCTTTAGTAGAGCAAGGGAAAGGGGTGTGTGTGTGTGTGCGTGTGTATGTGTATGTATTTAAGGATGTGTGGATGTGTTGTATGTGTGAGTGATCTGAAAAAGGTAGGAGCCTCTCATAGCAGCACACATTTGCGTTTCTTCTTGGGCTCTGGGGGCTCCAATGCAGCCAATATCGCCTCATCAAACACATTCTTTAGGCCTTTCTGTGAACACAAACACACGGGCTCAGTGAGGGGGCATTGCAAACGAGCACACGCACACAGACACACAAAAAGGTCAACTGAAAAAAGGCTGAGCAAGCGATCAGCTTGAACAGAGGCAGAATAACCAGGTGAAAACTGAACATCATTTATTGGGGGTTTCATAAACACAATGCGAGACCTGCAGGGGACAAAACAAATTAAACAATAATGCAAAGAAATGAGAAACACCTTTCTGGGGTTGTTTCAGTAAATGGGAGACGGGTTCAGGATAAACTGTCAACATATATAGCATGCATGTGTAGGTGCAGTTGAAATGAACCAAGAAAGTGGAGGAAAAACAAAACTCAGTCCCTGATGCCACAGCAACACACAAACACAAACACACACACACACAGCAGCCTTTCTATTCCACACCTCCTGTGTTTTCTCCTTGGCTCTCTTCTTCAGATTGATACTGATGACTAACACCCTGCAGGAACACATCCAGACTCAACAGAAAATATACAAGTAAAAAAAACTTAACCGTGAATGTTTTGCTCTTTTTGCCCTTGAGCGGAGCGGCTTACACCATGAGCTCAGTCATGTGAAGTAACCAGAGCTGCTCCGACACAATGCTGCACTATGCAATAAACCAGTAAACCAGTAAACCAGTAAGCCCCTCAGCCTGGCTCAACTCGCTGTTAAATTCTTCTCTGACAAAGCACTGGAACAAGAAGGGAGCCAGAGAGAAGAGAGCAAGTTCATCTGTCCTTTATTAATTTGTTATACAGGTTATTTCACACAATCATAGCTTTTATATTATCTGGACTTCCAACACAGCAGGATATGCACCACAGTTGATGGCACGTTGATGTCGTATGTAGAGAGCATTGGGCCAAAGAAGTCCAACCATTGTATTTAGAATATTAACTCTTAAAAGAAACTTGAAGTGGAGCATCAAAATGAACCAAATCAATAGTATTCTAGTACCAAAAAGTACAAGCTGTCATCTAGTGGTTATAATAACGAAATGGCCAAATGCACTCTATCTGACATTAGCATTTAACAGTCCTGCAGTGCATTCACCAAGTATTTAGAAACCCTTTACTATTTTCACATCTTTATGTTGCAGCCTTATGCTTTGAGTGTTTAAAAAGGTTCTAAAAAGAAAAGATAAAATATCACACTGACATATTTAGACCCTTGACTCAGTGTTTCGTTGAAGAACTTTATGCAGCCATTACAGGCTCAAGTCTCCTCTAGTGTTGTTTTCAAAGATGTTGATTGGGTTATAAATCCAATTCGCTGATTTGAAAATGGACTTTCAAGCTCAGTCTCTGGAGCAGGTTTACTTTAAGGATATTTTTGCACTTTGATCAGTCTTTACTTAACCCCCGATTTTGCTGGAAAAAAACACCAACAACTACTACACAATCTGATGCTGCTTTACCGTTAGGTTGGTGTTGGTATTGAAATGGAAATGATCCCTTCATTCTCCGCGTCTCTCCGTATGGAGGCTTTTGTGTGACCACTCTGCCATGAAGCCAAGATTGATAAGAGTGCAACAGTGAAGCTTGTTCTTCTGTACGTTTCTATTTTCACATCCTGGTGTTGCTTTGTTATTATCGTGAATTTAATGTAAATTAATCTGGGGATGTCTTAATTTTTTTTGTCAAAAGCTGAAACATTGATGGGTCTGAATATGTAACCATATTCATACTCTTACTCTGTGTTTATCAAAACATAACTTCAAGCCCTATGAGACAAACTGTGATTTGTGAATATGGGCTATACAAATAAAATTTGATTGATTGATTGATCAATAGTAGTACAAAAAATACATTAGCATTAGAAATGGAAGCTCTGTTTAGTGTATAGATAATTTTCTATTTGAAGCCACTGTCCCTCGCCGTGGTCTGAACCCACCCCCCACATTCACTACTACTCCAGGACAGAAGGGAGAGAAACTAAAACAATGGCTACATCCCAAATTACATCCTGCATCCTCTGCAAGATTCAGTTCGACTGCTGGCCAGGGGCCACACGACTGAAGCACCGGGCCGAAGTAGGAAAACTAAAAATGCTAGAAGATTTACAATTTAAAACTAAGTGGACAGAAATCAGTCCAGAAATAAAATATGAAGCTTATTACCACAGTAAACAAATCAAATGTCAGCAGTTGGAGGTTAGGCAACAGGTCACTGAAGTGTAAAAAGGCCGTAGAGTGAATGAGGCCAGTACACCGATTAGTTGCAGTAGTAGTTAGTGGCGGGGGATAAGACTAATATCAGTATGATGGACTGGTTAGATGTCTGAGATTGGGACTAGGTTAAAAAAGCAGCACATGTAACGAGATAGAGTGAGGAGAGGAGAAAAAGGAGAGAAGGGGGTAAAGGAACGAGAGAATAAGAGCAGTTATGAGAGAAGTGGCACAGAGAGTTTAAAATATACAGCATTTCCCTTTTCCCTGCGTCTCAGGAGGCTCAAGGGCAGCTAGGATAGCTTCGTCAAATACATTCTTCAGCCCTCGCTACAACGACAGGAGAAAGGAAGAGAACAGCACAGTTAGCACAGCAAACACAGAGAGGGGTTAGTGGGAGAGAGGAGACGAGGAACATGGCAGAGGGAGGGAGGAGGAAACACAGAGACCTGTAAGAGATGCATGACCACTGAGGGAAGGAGATGCACAAAGATGGAGGCTAAAGTGCAATAGTGTTGAGCTCAGAGGCGGCAGTCGTTCAACAGTGGGCTGAATGTGAGGTGTGGACCGAATGCTGAGATCCCAGGCAGGAAACAGGAAATGACATCAGCAGCTGTGCAACAGTAGTGCCAGGGGAGGGGTGGAGGAAGGAAGGAGCAGAACAGGGAGTTGAAGGGGAGGGGGGGGACACCACAGCCCCATCAACACCATTGTTCTCTGTGTGAGTAAGTGAGTGAGTAACAACTCATCTTATCGTTTGAGTCGTGTTCTTATCATTACCTACCTAGAGTTTCTATGCATCAACTACACGAGCAGATCAACTCATAAAACATCGGCTGACTTTTTTAACCCTATTAAAACCTGAGGCGCAGAATAAAGACAACCTCTAAAATCCAAGATTTGTTTGAAAACATTGATCTAAAACCTAAAAAGGGTTTTCTGAAGAGCTGAGAGAATTGCCCATGTTAACCAAATCTTTTATTTCTCAGCCTCTGATGTACATGAAGTTAGCTTAAACAATTGGCATTCATTGTAGATTTTTAAAGTTTCCCTACACTCCGTGAACAGTTTAAAAAAAAACAATGAAGCCGGCTAACTTGCCAAGATCGCCCTTTCACCTCCTCTTCAAACATGTCTCTTACTGACTGAGCCTTGGTCAGGTTGTGATGCCAGTCTTTACGTCATATGTCAGAGTTATTTACTTTTTCATATTTTAGCTTCAATATGAATTTGCTAATCCAGATCCCTCAAAGCCTTGTCTGATACTTCTACGAGCACACATTCAACTCTGGTTGTGGGAGGCAGGACCTCTGTACAGGGAAGGTTTCTAAGCTTTATGAAGACAGCTGATGATTTACTATTTGTAACATCGCTGAATTCACAAGATAGAACAGTCAATGAAACCAAACCAGCATGCAAAATAAACCAACCACAGCGTGCACAGGCCAGGGGGACATGTGGACAGGTTTTGTTCCTCCACTTTCTTTTTTGGTGTGAATGGAGTGTATGACAGACTGCGAATTGTGTATATGTACATAGTTACTGTGTATTACCTGTGTGAGGGCTGAGCACTCCACATATTTCACAGCCTTGAGGTCTCTCGCCAGCTTCTCGGCTGTCTCCGGGGTGATGGGCTTCTGCTTGTTCTTGGCCAGCTTCTCTATAGTTGAGGGGTCATCCCGCAAGTCAATCTGCGTCCCAACTAGGAGGAAGGGGGTCTTTGGACAGTGATGGGTGATCTCTGGAACCCACTGGATAAACACACAACATGCACACATGCTTTAAACATCAGATTTACTAATAGTGGGTTCTTCCATGCTTAATCAAGTTTGAGTCACTGTCAATGGCGGTCAGATCCACTAGAAAAATAACACTCAACTTCTGCCCTTTTTCTGAAAAATGCCCTCCAGTCTGCCAGATCATCTATTTCCTTTTTATGTACATTGGACATCATGTCTACTGGACAGAAGAATTTAAGCAACTCAAAAAAAGTCAGAAAATTAGTTGCCAACCGTTCCGATAGTAATCAAATCAGTATACATCATTGTATATAACCTGACGAAAACTTGCAATAAGTAAAAGCTGTGACCACATGTGATCACATCTCACTTCACTGCTCTGTCAGCAAATAATCACAACATTTGTGTTCATGAAGACCAAATTATGTTGTGTTTACCCATGTGTCTGAGGACTTTTTTAGTGTGTTGGTGAGTGCGTGTGTCAAAAAGAGAGAGAGTAAGAGAGCGAGCAGAGTCAGGATGGACTGAATGAATATAAAATTTGATGTAGTGTATAATACGTGCCAGTTCTGAGGTTAATTTATACAGTTGAATTAATTCTCTGAGGCATGCCATTAGGTTAACAAAATAAAATGCTCATCATTCACAGTTAAGAAAGGAGCATGGGCTGCACTTGCCTTTTCTTTAACGTTTTCAAACGAGGAGGGAGACACGACAGAGAAACAGACGAGGAAGACATCTGTCTGGGGATAACTCAGAGGTCGTAACCTGTCGTAGTCTTCCTGACCTGAAAAAAAACACATCCAAAAATTTTAACATTTTCACAGGACTCACTCTTCTGTCTAAACCTGAGAACTAACTGAAACTATCACACTAGCAATTAACAAATGTTGGTCTGTGGATTAAATATAAAGACATACTTTTTATTCATCATTTCATTTTAATTCACTGTACAGTACATGATGAGAGGGGCTTAATAGACAATTATTGCATAAAATGAAGACCCTGGATATACAAATTAAAAGGGATGGTTATTATAAATAAAATAAGACAAACCTGCTGTATCAAACAAGCCCAGAGTGTAGGGCTCGCCTCCAATCATTACCGTAACAGCATAGTTATCAAAGACCTATAACACACACAACAAAACCAAGGGTTGGTTATTATAAATGATCTATGCATTATGTGCAAATACATTTTGTGAGAAACATGGTATTGATAGTGAAACATTGATTGAGAAGTGATCTAATTTAAGTACATATCATTCAATATTGTTAGAATGGCTCTACAGCTGCACTGTCTTGCTGCAGATGGTCAAACCCGAGTTAACAATGGTTTGACGCATGTTGAAAGCAGCAAAAAAATAAGATACATTTATGTTAAGTAGTATTCAGAATACTATTCAGAACCTGGAAGACGGAATTCTTGTTAATGTTAACAGTTATCATTAACACTAGCTAAAAGGCTAACCTGTCTAAACGACTGTCACAAATAACCTGCAATTAGATTAATTAGGACTAATTATTTGGTTCATAGGGTTCATCGAACCAACACCAGTCATGTTTCGAACTGACCATCCTGTTTTCTATTTGTTCAGAATTAAAGGCATTTCCTTATAACAAATATATCATTCTAAATTGGTAAATTGTGCACAGAGGAGGTGGAATAGAAATCATCTGTCCACTGTGAGTGAGCAGCGGCTAAAAGATGGACCATATGCACATTCCGTCAGTAGAAGTTCTGTCAATCAGTGGAACAGACGTGCACACACTTACCGTAGGTACATATTCAGAGGGAAACTTGTTTGTGGTGTAAGAGATGAGCAGGCATGTTTTACCCACAGCACCGTCACCAACTACAACACACTTGATGGTCTGCATAGCTGCGTTTTACAGTCTTTGCTACTCATTCAAGATCTGGGAGAGAAAAACAAAAGGACACAAAACTTTATTATTTAATGGCACTGAGAGCAAATATTAAAACTGCCGGCCACAGGGTAAAGCCTCTATGGCCTTTGAACTTTGCTTTACAATACTGAATCAAAGTGGATGAAATACTTGAGTAAGTTAGTACTTGTACTTAAGTAAACATGACCCCAAATACAGTGGAAACTGCTTTTTGTGATCACGTTTGTGCCAAACTGATCACTATAAGCAGTTGATTACCATAACCAAATTATGAAGCATCTGTATGACAGTCAGAGAACGTGAGGGAAGGTAACAGCCCTTTTTAGGATAAGGGCAATATCACATTTGGCACTTACGTACGTGCCCAAACACACTCACTTTTCTCTCTCTCTCTCTCTCTCTCTCACACACACACAAACCAACTCAGCAGACATCTTCGCCCAGCTACAGTTTAAACGTCAATTCGTTTGGAATGACCGCCACATTTTCGATACTTATCAACACAAAATGATCAATACATTTGAGTGAGTAACATAACTGTTTCATAGCTGCGCACATTAAGCGCTTTGAGTTGTCATCAAGACTAGAAAAGCACGAGAAAAATACAGACCATTTACAGACAGACCTTTCAGCTGGTCTCTTTCTGCTACACAGGACTAACTCTCATCTGGACAAAAGGATCGGCGCAATGCGAATTATTTTTCATTATTCAAGCGCCTACACTACAAAACAGCCTCTCCTTCTGAGAGCCACTTCTGCAGCCAGTCTCCATCGAGGGGGCTGATGTTGAGGTGGTCAGGACCTAGAAATACCTCGGACTGCAGCTGGATGATAGACTGGACTGGCCAGTGAACACAGACACCCTCCTCAGAAAGGGGCAGAGCTGGTTCTATTTCCTAAGGAGGCTAGGGTCCTTTTACATCTGCAGGAAACTGCTGCTGATGTTTTACCATGTCAGTTGTTGGGAGACTCCTCCTTTATGCTGTGGTGTGCAAGGGGAGGCAGCATGAAGAAGAGATGCTACACATCTGGACAAACTGCTGTGGTGGAATCCCTTATATAAGTGGCAGAAAGAAGGACCCAAAACAAACTACTGGATATTATGGACAATACAGACCACCTCCTTCACAGCACGCTGACCAGGCAGAGTACATTCAGTGGAAGACTGCTTTCACACTGCTGCTCCACAGAGACTGAGGAAGTCTTTCATCCTCCAGGCCACATGACTGTACAACTCCGCTCAGATTTTGCAAAACGAGATAAATTAATGCCATGTCACTAGGCTGCCAGACTCTAACCACTACTGCTTATGTTTATCTAATGCACAACTTTGTTTAGCTTCAGTTATTTATTTTATCTATCTGTATTTATATTTAGCTTCAATACTCTGGCTTAGCTACTTGTCTTTCAATCAGCTTATACGCAATATATCTGAATTGTCAATATTTCCATTAGAATATACTTCTTTACAGTGACAGTTGTATACTAGTTCTTGTGGCTAAACTTTCATCTCACTGAATTGTACTTATTCTTGACTCATTTTGATTCTTGTGTTCGACTGTTTAGTGTGCAACAGGATGCCAGAATTTCCCTCGGGATTAATGAAGTATCTGACTATCTATCTAGCCATCACAGCCTTGAATCTTTGGGCATCACTTAGACTTACAGGAGACGAAAAAAGACGACAAGAAGCTCAACACCACATGCTGCTTTCATTTCTTGACAACAAAAAACCCTCTACAACAGAAGAATGGAATCCTGACCTACATCTGAAAATGATGTTAACCAAAACCTGTTTAAAAACTCATTGACACTGGGGTATTTATGGTAAGATAACCTCAAGTTCTCAATAAATAACTGCAACTCCCCAATCAAACACACATGGAAGTGTCCCGATGTCAGGATGAGATTTTCTAATTCAAGGGATGGAGGGGCCATTAAAATCCACACCTGGAGACAGACCATTAAGATAGCCATAACATGGCATCAATGTACCAGACGGAAAAGATGCTGGGAATGTTGTGCCTGTGCTCTTTATTTTCTGTCTTTATTCCACAAAATTCCCAAGAAACAGACACAAAATAAAATCAGCAATTGTCTGACACAATACAGATGTCATGGAAAAAGATTATTGCATGACAATTTTCAGAACCAAAAAAGCGTTGTGGTCATGACAGGTCACCTGTTAAGCTGAACAACAGTGTTCTGTTCAGAGTGTCCTTGTACGCCATGATAGTGAGCCAGCAGGCATACAGCCAAACACCGGAAGCTAAAGTTGCAGCATGGAATTTAGTTAGAGCTGAGAAGATTTGTCAAGTAATAAATGAAAGAAATTAGATTGTCAACTTTCTTAGTAGTCAATACTTTTTTGTAATTTTCCCTGGAAAAATTACATTTTCATTTGAAAAGCATGGATCAGCATGGGTCACTCACTGCCTTGCATCCACACTGCATGTCAAATTTTGGCTTAATAACTCCAGGGTTGTGTTTTAGTCTGGACAGGCAGGAATGAAGATGACGGAAACAATGACTGAACGCTCACAATTGATTGCTGATTGGGTGTTTTAGGTAATAACATAGCCTTCGCTGATTTGTTTGGCTCCAATAACATGATACCTTCCAAAAGAAAACATTTGGAATTAGCCTCACCTACCAAGCTTTACTGACACTGTTCTCTTTGTAAACGGCTGTTGTCCAGTTAAATTCTGCATTTTACTATTCAAGCAACCTGCGCACACTGGCGGGTGTATTCCCACTGTACATGGTGGTCACGAGATGTGCATTTTCAGGAGTGTTACTATGGATTTTGTCTGTGGGGAGTCTCCAGCTCATGATATATGCAAGTGCTTAAAACAGATCATCAGGATTGGTTGAATTTCTTGATGTTTCAGCTCTAATCCAAGAGGCTTCTTTAGTTCAAACTGACTGCTGGGAATCCCAGGTATTTAACTTGTAGGGTGAGATGCTGGACCCACCCTGCTGTTGGTTTCCTTGGGAGTCGTTATGGGTTGTTGACCCACCCGCCCCTTGTGGGTCATGTGTCCCAAAGAGTGAATTGTAGTGAAACTTCCTGGACATGGAAGCATGTATTTTGCATATAAAACAATCAAATAATTACCTGCATATTAAACCATAATTAAAAATATAATGAAAATAATAGCCGGCTCCACCTTTTAATTTATTAAATCACTATCTTATTTTACACTTGTTGTATTCCTGCTGTGATGTGAAAATACCTTCATAAAACTTGTCTGGGACATGGCAGTGCTGCTTGGTGCAGTGTGCATTTTGAGAAACACATAGAATGTGGACCACACCACAGTATTCCCCTATTTCTCCTCCACCAGTTCCAGTATGTCAGCGCTAACCCACTGCAGAGCTCTGCACCACCGTGTGGGGGTGGGGGTGTCAATGAGAGAAGCAGGAGGGACAAAACCTGCGAGCGCCAAATGTTTCGGTGTGATTGTGGTTTGACACAGTGCACAGGTGATGTCTGCTTACAGCACACTGAACACTGTGATTTCTTTAACATAAATTCCTTTGCAAACTAGGCTAGTTATCTTTGTAGTCCTTGCAGTTTGTTAGGTCTACATACTATTTAGCGCTGCTGCCCATTAAACAGTCACTGCAAGTGTATATTCATATTAACCACGAGACCAAAATCATATCAACTGCCAACTGCGAGTGTTCATGTTGAGAGAGTGGTGGGTGTTTACATCCCCGTGGGTGTTTACATCCCCATTGGTGTAAAAGTGACTTCCATTGGTTTGTAGATGCGCTGCAATAGAAGGGGATTGAGTAGCATGGACATCCTAGTCAACTTCTCTCTGGCAGGTGAAACTATCACTGACAAGGACTGCATCCTGTGAGCAGCTGGCATGAAAAGAAAATTGAAAACTTTCCTGCTGGCAATTTGGTACCCTACTCCACAAGAAATACAACAATCACTTATTAAATTGCCTGTATATTTTTGCAGCCAAGTGTACGAGTGAACGGACAATATGGATTGCCAAACACTTGGTTGGTAATCAGGTAACCGAGAAGAATTATTCCTTACAGAAAGCTGGTAAAAAACGTAATGTGCTGAGGATGAGAAGGGATCCCCGTTTCAGTCATTCAACAGTGTAAAAACCTGATTTTCATTCAACTATAGAAGAACATGTAAACACTTGTGATGGGTGCCACTGTGAGATATATGACAAACACAATACAAAACACGTCAGAATGCCGGTGGTCATTGAGGGTGGCTGCAGCAGCAATAATGCTGCCTGACCTAATCCAGGCATTTGTGTGTCGGCCAGCCAGAGCAGCTCATGTAATACACGAGTGAAAGCTGCTAATAACGAGCTTGATGTGTCTTTTTACCCCAACATGACACGGACACTGTGTTGAACAGCATCTCCCTAAATATTTTTACATCAAAACTCATTATGTACAAGCACTGTGCATTTCTGTAGACACTTGAACCGGATTTAACATGTACTTAACAATCGGTCAACGCTTCCCAATCATTTCTCTTAAACAGAGACTGGTTATCTCAAGCACAGTCGAAGAAACAGGCTTCATGCAGATCGCAAATCAGAGAACCCGCAAGTATTTTCCTCTGACTTCCACCCAAATAATGGAGTAGTCCGAGAATGGAACGCTACATTGGCGTGGTCCGATGAAGACAGGTCAAACTCTGAGATTGTAGATACTGTGACATACTGTAACTAACTATGCATCATCCTGTACGTATCATCGTCGCTCAGCTACTGAAACATGTAAGATCACAACGCAGAGATGAGCAGTAAGCGCTTTCGTTAGCGGGGATGCATTAGCCTGAGCTGCTGTATGTCGGCCATATATCCCCGGCCTCAATCTGGCCTAATTTCCTGCCGCTTGCCTATAACCCCACGTTAAAACTCCGAGCTGCCTCTGTTTAAAACACAATCAATGCTATTTGATTCCAAACATCAAACTGTACAAACATAATTCCCCAGACTGGGCTGAGATTGGGAGGAAATGACTGATCTGACGTTTGTTACGCCTCAGCTGGCCGAGCAGCTAACAGCTAACAAGATCCCCCCTCCATCTTTAACCATTGACTAACTTTACTTTTAGGTTTATTAGAAGATAAATAACTCACTTATTAATACGATGTAACTAACGTGTAGATACCACTCACTGGGATTTATTTACTAGCCACTACTATCTGCCTGCTTTGCTACCCCATCCTCCCCGGTCGGCTTGCTAGCTAGCTAGCGGAGCTAACCTTAGCGGATGCTGTGGCCGAATGATATTTATATAAACTGTCAATTATAAAAACCGAACCCCAGATGTACAACTTAGATGCCGATATGATTCAAAATACAAAGC
Organism: Limanda limanda; assembly: GCF_963576545.1. Taxonomy (NCBI): domain Eukaryota; kingdom Metazoa; phylum Chordata; class Actinopteri; order Pleuronectiformes; family Pleuronectidae; genus Limanda; species Limanda limanda. The sequence continues at coordinate 20,698,368 of NC_083639.1, forward strand.
AGCAACAATAACATCAGTGTGAAAGAGAAGCGGACGCTAGCCTCTTACCGTCTCCTCTGTTTGTGTCTGTACGCCGGGCGTTGGCAGCTCCGCGCTAGGGGCTTCCCAGTCAACAGCACAGGGACACGTTGCGCTGCGTACTGGAGTCCTACGTAATTACGCTAATTTACTTTTACTACGACCGGGCCGCTTCTGTCTAATTAGGCCCATTAAAACAAACGATCATTAATCATGAATTAGATTACGTAGTATTTAGTTTCAGTACTGAGTATTGTACGGCAGTTTAAACGTCAAATTATTCCAACATCTGAAAAATGAAAAAAAAAATCAATCACGTATGCTCACTTTGTACGAGACATATCAAACAAGGGACTTCCCTGCATCTATATTCAATTAATACAAAATGATGTATAAGATTGGTGAGAGCAATACAAATCAGTCTTTATCAAAAATATTACTTCTTTATCACCTAAATGTTATGTGATTTGAAGCAGGGAGATAGTTTGACCTACATAAGAGCATTGTAATACTGTTGTATGCCAGTAGATGGCACTGTGGTCCAACAACCTAAAAACCCAACAACGTTGTTTGAGGGTTCTTAACATGCACAGTTAAGGCAGGAACAACAAGTAGTAACAAAAAAAACTTTATTTCCAAAATGGATCCAGAAAGTTACATTAACACAAATGCACACAATCTTTAACAGAAAAAAAGGAGGAAACTATTTCTTCCGAGGAGAGTTAGGATTTGATTGCATCGTCCTAGGTGGTCACACTCTGCAGCAGGGTAATGTTGTCTCCTTTCAACATGATCCTCCCTGGGAGACACAGAGAGAGGAACAAAAATGGTTGACAATTTATTCCTTGTGTTAGTATTACATGGTTGAGACAGAATTTATCTACAGTTTTAATAAATTCACTGTCAACCAAAGAAGTCAGCATGATGAGGAAACCTTTGCTTTTGTGTGGTTACAAGATGAATTTGATATTCTCAAATAGGGCCGTTAACATGTCAGTCCATTTTTTAAAGGCCGAGCAAACAATTGTATGCTGACCCTTATGCCAAGCACAGACGATGCAACTTTGAAAGTCGTTGGAAGTTTGTGCTGTTCACTTTATACAATAAACTGTCTTGTGATGGCAAGTCTTGTTGTACTGAGTTCCTACTACACAACCTGCTGGCGACAGAGTCACACAGTACACTATCTTCAGGGCAAACACCAGACTGGTTCCCAAACAAAGTTTACAAAACAGAAAAGACACTGTGATTCTGACCGATCCTCCAGCTATTCTGTGTCATCCTGCTCACAGAATGACACGTCCGGCTGGAGGAGATGTCAGTTGAAACAAAAATGAAACTTATTTTCATAACTCAGGGAAAATGACTTTATATCTAATAAACAGACTTGCATTTTTTTTATTTTGTGTTGCTCATTGTCAAACTTAGCTTGGTACAAAACTAATTTCTAAAGTACAGTATTTGTATAAAATACTTAAATGTCAGGGGGCACATCACTCCTACATGTACCTTCACCATCTACGCCCCATCATGCACTCTGGCTGCAGTTGTCAAACATCTAGATATTAACCCTGCAAAAATTGCAGTTGAACTCGGCAACATGTCAGCAAGCCCCTCAAATCCTGTCTTTGAAGAGTTTATGCACACACATACAGCTGCTGCGAACAGACTAGAACCCACCATTAAGCCACCTTATTGTTCCACCAGTTTCATAATGATTCCATTTTCCCACCACTTCTCATAATCACGAAAAAGATCACTATCTTTAAGTGTTGCACTGTTGTTCAAGGTTATAGCTGTGTGCACCTAACTTGTCTTGGGGATTATTCCATGTGTAATTTTACATATACATGGCATATCGTGACTGGGATCAGTAATTACTTCTGTGAAAGCAGAACAAGGGATTGAAAAGTGGGGTGAACTCTTACCCAGTGGCTTTCTGTTCTTAGTCTTCATGTGGACTTCCTCAGAATCATCTAGAACCAGGTTCATGTACTCATCAAAACCCTACGACAGAGAAGGAATTGCAAGGAAAAACTGTTAGCTTCAATCATGGAAGAACAATTACATTTTACCCAGGCACAAAAATTAAACTGGTCCCAATTGTCTGTGCTCAATCACGTTTTCCCACAGCATTTATGGTTATGTTAAATTTATTTGCGTGTGTTCAGTCTCTTCAGGAACAATGACACTTAAAGTTTGCATTAATTGTTGTTTGGAAAACAGCCTCAATGATCATTGTTGATATCAGAGGCAAATCATTCCACAAGTAGTTTTCCTTATCAGGCAGTATTTCATTGCTCATTTGCTCCAGACTAACTTTTTCCTTGGTTGAACATATTTAAGGTGCACCTAATATATAATTTTCAGCGTTGCTTTCCATATATACATAGGTAAATCCATATCTAAACAGGAATAAATACGTAGAAAAGGTTTACTCTAATCACAGGGCACTCAAAAAAATTGTGACGACAAAAAAATTGAAAGTGCTGTTTTTTTAAGTGCTTGAAAAACTCAAATAAATTGACTATTCATACAAATATTACTGAAGCAAAAGGACGCGGCAGAAGACGATTTCACACCATTTTGTGTAAATGTCTGTCTCCATCAATCACAAATTAAATGTACATGGAATCCGCGATCTTGAAAGACGTCTTATTTTTATTTATTTTGAATGAGTCATTCGCCAATGATGTTGGGTCTGCGCTGGTCATTTCAACTTCAGGGACAGGTGCAACAGACACCGCAGCTTTTTTCTTGACGCAAAAGAAATAGATTGTTCTCTTCATGGGAATATGTTCCCTTTTTTACAGTTGTCCTCTTGTTTTATTGTTCCGTTTGCCTAATAGGAGTGTGGGTGTAGTCGACACAGCGTGCTCTTAACCCTTTAGTAACACACATCTCGCATGTGCTCACATTAAGCGTGCAATGCCTGTGAGTGTGTATATAAAATCCCTGCTATACACTGACAAAATAATTAATAATCAATCACTTTAATGATTGTCGAAGCCAAATGTCCATACACCCAGTTGTTTTATTCTTTAAAAAAATATTTTTTGAGTACCTGATAAATTCAAGTTGCACTGGTTCAACCACTGCCCGGTGCGACTAAAGTTACATATTATTTACCACATGTGCACCCATTGTCAGATTATAACCATCCCAGTTAGGACAAGGGTTCACAATCTTCTCATTTAGCTACATGTGAATGAAATTAAAATTCAAGTTCAATACAACTACAACAAAAAAAAAGTAATAGGCCACTTACAATGATACAGCCCTCTATCCTCATGTTCACCTGTTCATACAACCAGACCTGGATCCGTGAGCGCTGAGAATAAGAAGATCAAGATATAAGAATACAATTCTATTCTACAATTAAGAAAACACAAAACAGAATTGATTTGAAAAATAAAGAAGGACTTAATACTTACATTTTGTAGATACCTGAAAATAAGGTTCTGGTGCATGGAGTTAAGGAAACTCAATGCTTATGTTCAGACACAAATACAAACACAAAATGTTTTTGCACAGTTATGCACCCTCACTGGTTCTGCTCTTATTCAGATTCTGCACATGGACCAAAGTTTTCTGGAACACAGTATGGTAAGCAGTGCTGACTACACTTATTTTCATTGAAAGTAATATAGGGGTACAATTACCTCACTAAGGTTTAGGTTACAACGTACCATATGAAAACTTTGTTCTGAAGTAAGCAAAACGAACCATGCTGCAGAAAAGTATGCACGTTTCCACCAAGGACAATGGAGATTTGTTGCTTTGGATCGTGTGTAATCGGACTATGGTTTTCATCATCCTACAGATTACTTTCTGAAATTATCAGGTAGTTGTTTGGTCTGTAAAATGTAGGCTAATATTTCATATTCTATTTAGAATTAGAGAGGCGGTATATTCAAGAGAAAGCTTGTATGATTAGCTCAATGATCAATCGTTTGTTAAAGATACAATTACACCTTATTACGTATTTAGTTGTTCTGGCTCTACCATATGTCCTGTCATCTAGCAAAGTGATGTATGAGACGAAATCTGCTGAAAGAAGGATAATGTTAGGGATTCAACAATATAAACAGAAGAACTGCTGTGGTGAGTTCGGCTGTGCTAAGGATTGAGCTACACACTGACCATGATGATGACGACAAAGAACCACAACTTTTAGCAAAGAAATCTCAGCTCAAAGCACTTTCTGCTTCTTGAACCAAGTCGTTGTTACACAATACGTGTGTTAAAAGGTTTTAAATCGTTCGCCTTACTTGAGAATGAATGGTTAGCTAGCTAACAAGAAAAGGCTAACCTAGCTGCTACATTAGCCCAGTTTACCCGCGGTGGTCACTCGTCATGAAAAGGATACGATGGGCTGCACCATCACCTTCTGGATCTTCTGTCCCTGTCCCCTGTACGCCATGTCGCCACCAAAGTACCAGCGGAGGAAGGAAAAAGAAAAATAGAGCACAGTTTTTTATAAAACGTACTTCAACGACACACTCACGTTGGGAATTGGCTTCAATGGCGGGCTCCTTCCGCGTGTAATGTCGGTGCCTTTAAAAAGTGTCATGACGTCAGGAGAGCGCCTCCACAGGCAGGAGGTCTTTACCGCACCCACACAGTGCTCCACTACTACTTATGCTTCCAGTGCATTTAATATAAAAGGATACTATAAGGAAAACAATAATACATGAAAATGCATGGGAAGTTTTTAACAAAAGACTTCAATCTTTCTTTAAATAACCATAAATGGGTGGATGACATGACGCATGATTTTTCTGTAACTAGGTGTGAATGTCTATTTAGATGCATTTAACCACTTAAACAACACATGGATGTGATGCATATTATGGTACTTTGTTTTAAACTTATGATTTTGTATGAAATATCTGTTATGTTTTGATTATATTTTAAGGTGAATACGCAAAATGTCCTGCGGTGTAACCGTAACATAGGTGAAGCATTAAACTTACATATTAACAAAATAAACCAGAAATATCTGGTGCAGGTGATAACTGCCTTGGCATTATATTGTATATAATGACTTTATTAATATGAGGTTTTAATATGCACAAAACTAGTATATTAGTATTTACAGCAAAATAACTTTCGTAACACAAATGCTGTCCTGTGGTGTGACATGGAAAATCAGATTTTTGAAACGGCAGTTACATTGACAACTATAGGGGCCCTTAGTTTATCCCACTACCAGGAAGCCCCCCAGATGTTGGAATGTACTGTGTATGTTGAAAGGTGACTGTTAACCTCTGATTAATTTAATAAATGGCACTCTTTCTGTCAGACAATGAACGTGTCATTTTTTGAGAGTCCTGTAGTGTGACGGCTGTAGTTAAAAATTTGTTTAAAAAAAAATTTAATTTTTTTTTTTTTTTTTTAAATTTAATTAAACATATTAAGGTTAAAATACTGTTTCACCCTTATTTGTCAACTACCCAAATACAGAATTCTTCTTTTTTTGCCATCACCTGCAGTTGCTGTCAGCGTCTGTACATCCTGTCTGCACTGTGTAGACAGTTTGAAGTCCAAGTCCAGAGGTGCTCAGATCCACACACAGATGTTCACTCAGAGGAATGCAGTGATGCTTGTTCCTAAAGACTCAGCTTATGTTCCTGTCATGGTAGATTTTCAGGTGGGGTCTAGATCATTGTCCTTTTTTTCTAGAAGCTGCTCCTCTTTTCGCTTTTACTTTCTTAACTGACTGCAGGATGTTTTCATCCTGACTTTACTGATATGTTGTTAAGTCCATTCTTCCCTTTATCTATGTGTTCAGCAGCCCGTGTTTACCATCGGTTATTCTCATCATCAAGTGCTGTTCTTTTTTTCTCCCACATGCCACATTTACTCAATACTAATTCTCAACAAAATGTAGAATTCATTCACAGGCACAAACTATTTAATGTAATTGCTTTAATTAAATGCTTAATGAGCTCTGACTCCCTGTCAACTGGACTGGACTTTAACATGAAGTATTCGGTTGTTTTGAAATTTTATAATGAGTTTTTCAGCTGCCTCTAGATCTCAGCTGCAAGGATGTTGATGATATTGACGATGATCTCTTAGCATCACGGTTTGAGAAATGTACCAATTCTGAGAGAGAGAGAGACGTCGCCTTTGCAAGACATAAAGATTCCTTTGATCTTTGACCACTGTCACTGCAGGAGTTGAGTTGTTTGTTTACGGCTCAGCATCAAAGGATTCATCATCCATGTATGTCCGCGCTGCAGAACCCTGTGTTTTGATGGCGTGTAATCAAACTTTGACGCCATGCCACGATCAAACCGTGTGACGAAAAATCAATCTTTGGATAACTTTTATTTAATCTCCGTCTTGTTGTGATGACACTCATCTAAATTTGAAGTTGATCCGATGTAAGCCCTCTGACAAGTACCTCAAGGTAAAATCGGGACTATGGCCAAAATGGCCACTAAATGCAAAATAGCAGGCTTCCTGTGGCGTTTTTCCAATTGCACCTAATACTTTTTGTTTGTCTGGTCATGATACACCTGTGCATCGATTTTTGTGCAGATCGGTCAATGTGAACACGTTCCGGGGGTCTTGGGGGGCACCGTTTAGCCATTTTGCAATGCCCATTGAAAATTCCTCCAGAATACGTAAATTTTCACCACTTTCTAACTTTCTGCAAATTTTGGTAAGAATTTGAGCATGGTAAAGCCGTCAAAAAGCTAATTAATTTGCCTGAATAATAATAATAATATTAATATTAATATTAATAATAATAATAATAATAATAATAATAATAATAATAATAATAATAAATACACCTGTGTATTGATTTTTGTGAAGATCGGTCAATGTGAACACGTTCCAGGGGTCTCGGGGGTCTCGGGGGGCACCGTTGAGCCATTTTGCGACGCCCATTGAAAATTCCTTCAGAATACGTAAATTTTCACCACTTTCTACCTTTCTGCAAATTTTGGTAAGAAGTTGAGCATGTTAAAGCCCTCAAAAAGCCAATTGATTTGCCTGAATAATAATAATAATAATAAATAAATAAGAAGAAGAATGAAACACAAAGTATTTAATAAGCAAACACAAATAACATTTCTAGGGCTGCAAAGCAGCACTGGGCGGGCCCGAGCACATGCATTTTGAAGCGTTGCATGCGTTTTGCCTGAAAATAATAATAAAAACAAAGATTCCTTTGATATTTGACCGGCTCAGTATCAAAGGATTTATGGTCGATGTATCTAGGAAAATCGTGTTTTAATGGCCAGAACATCGTGTTTTCATGGCGTGTAATCAAACTTTGACGCCACGCCATGGTCACACCGTGTGACTAAAAAAAAATCCGTCAGTCAGTTTTTATCGCCATCTTGTTGTGATGACACTCATCTCAATTTGAAGTTGATCCGATGAAAACCCTGGTACAAGTGTATCAAAGTAAAAATGTGTAATATGGCCAAAATGGCCACTAAATGCAAAATAGCAGGCTTCCTGTTGTGTTTTTCCAATTGCAACTAAGACTTTTTTGTTTGTCTGGTCATGATACACCTGTATATCGATTTTTGTGAAGACCGGTCAATGTGAACACCTTCCGGGGGTCTCGGGTCACTGTTGAGCCATTTTGCGATGCCCATTGAAAATTCCTTCAGAATACGTAAATTTTCACCACTTACTAACTTTCTGCAAATTTTGGTAAGAAGTTGAGCATGTTAAAGCCCTCAAAAAGCCAATTAATTTGCCTGAAGAAGAAGAAGAAGATGAAGATGAAGAAGAAGAAGAAGAAGAAGAAGAAGAAGAAGAAGAAGAAGAAGAAGAAGAAGAAGAAGAAGAAGAAGAAGAAGAAGAAATAATCCTTACAATAACAATAGGGTCCTCCCTGACCTTTGATGTCAGTGCTCGGGCCCTAATAATGATCTATAAGCATAAACAGTTTATATGTGAATATTAAGACACATTCACCATGACTTACAGTGATCTTACAGTGGACCTCAAGGAGCAGCTCCCTTTGAAACACTGGATAAAAACATATTCACTCTACAACTTTATGAATATTTATGTTGCTGATATTTTACTAGTGATTGTATATGCATATTTTAAGTGTTGTAATTTTTGTGAAAGCTTTTATACCCCCTCTAGCAATTGACATATATAATTATATATCATTATAACATATGGGTTAATTTATAACTATTAAATAATACAAAATGGAATGAAATAGTGACAAAAAGACAGTAAAGTGAGAAATAAACACTATGACATATATTATTAAAATCATTAAGAGAATTTAGTAAAACAGTAAGTAAAAGTGAAAGTAAAAACAATAAAGGAGTAACTAAAAAAAATAAACAAATCAACACTAGTGTAATTTTTATTAATGCAATTAAAAGACAAGTGTTACATCCCAAGGTTAAACAAACACTCAACATTAATTGATCATTACCAGTTCTATTTTGTAAAGTTACAAAGTGTGTACAAATCTCTATCTTTGGATTGCAGAAATTCAGGATTTAGTCTTTAACAAACATCTCAAACCAAAAGCTCTCTTCAACTTTAATAATCACTTTTATTATAAGTTGGCAAGTCGAAATAATGAATTAGGAATCTCAACATTTTGTCTCTCATTTAAATCCAAAGTTTTATTTTTGGTGTTGCTGAATTATATATACAAACTAATTCTCTAATTCGCCTCTAGAGTGTGCTGTGACACATCAAACGTCACAAACAAGTACTTCAGCAGGGTTTCTGTCAGAAAAAGTGTTTGCCGAAGTTTACAGAAGATCAATGAAAATCAACATTAAATCGTAAACTGGGATTTAGCTACTCCAACATATTAGAACAAGCCTCTGGAAATAAAGGCCAAGACAAAGTCCTCTGAGTCTGTTGATGCCATTGACACATCGTGACAACCAGCCTGCGTCTGACCCCTGATATTTATAGACGGTATTATATAAAGAAGGATTGTCAATTTCTCTGCTGTTCACAATAAACCTGTAACACGATGAGCTCAGTCTGGGGGGACAGCCTTGAGTGTGCAGTTAACAATGGTATTAATAACATACAACACAGGCTTCTCCCCCTGCTCGGAAGAGAAAGTGTGACGTAAATTATCAGCCGCGGACAGACGAGCCTCCACGGGTGGGGGGAAAGAAAATACGCAAGGAGCCTTGGTTGGCGCAGGCCGAGGTGTCCCCTTACAGGGCAGGGACCACTCATCCACGTCTTAAAAGGCAGGGCCTCTGCGGCTTGTGGTAGCATGCGTCGCTCATCGGGCATCGCTGTCAGGTGCCACATGCTTGTCTTTGTGCTATGGGAGCAGGAATGGGCTGTTGACTCTCAATGCCACACGCCTGCTCACATTCCCAAGGAAGGCCGGGAGGGAGACACCGCAGACAGTGTCACTCCAGCTGGCCAACACACTGTAGAGGCCCTAGAGTCAAAATAACAATGAGGGGGGCCGGTGTTAACATGCACAGAGTGGGGTGCCTCAAACTGCTGTCATGGCCTCATTCCTGCCTAAGGTCATACAGGCATCTTCCGATAGCTCTCAGGAAAGGGAGCTGTGCTCATAAAGGATGACGATTTGAAAGGATTAAATATATATATCAATACATATATCAATACATATATGAATAATATAGATGAAATATCCGAATAGCAACAAAGTAATACCAAATTAACTTAAGTCAAATGAAAATCATCCCCTATAACACATATAATAATATAATAACTATAAATCAGTCTTTATTATCACCACAGACAACACAATAAGACTGCTGTAAATATTCTATAATTAGCAGTCTGTTTTTCTTTTTCTCCCTCAAACGCTTACACAAACACACACACACACACACACACACACACACACACACACACACACACACACACACACACACACACACACACACACACACACACACACACACACACACACACACACACACACACACACACACACACACACACACACACACAAACACACACACACACACACACACCCACACACATGCCCAAACAGGATACTCTGTCATCTCTTGCTGTGGGTGTATTTTCTATGATTTCTCATTTCCAGGCCTCATATCTTTCCTACCTTCTCTTACCCCGTGTGACACCACCAGCCCCACCACACACCCCATCCCGCCAAAGGAATTGCCCCGGTTAGATCAACCTCCTCTCTACATCACTTCCTGTTCCTGTTGGTGGCAATTGTTCTGAGGGGAAGGGAAAGCAGACGGGATGGGGAAAGAGGAGGAGGGAGGTCGGGATGGGGTGGGGGGTGGAGGTTGTTAGTGGTTCTTTGTTCCCCTGTCTGTCTCACCTGCCTGACCCCCACCTGACAGGCCTGACCCTGCAGGCCTGGTAGAGCCAGCCAGACAACCCGCTGGCTGCCTGTTTCCTGTCTCACTGACTGACAGGATATTCATATCGTGCTTGGGACACAGTGCATGGTAGACTGCTGCTCTCAATACACTTTGGCTTCATGAAAAATTCCCGCTGTTGAATCACATTCAAAATTAATTTATTGATTTAATGATTTACACATATAACACATTGACCAGTACCATCACATTGTCAAGGGGGTCCCAACATATATCACAACAACTACATGAAAAAAGACACAAAGACAAAAGCTTACCATCTGTTAAAAATGTTCTTCTTAAAATTCCAACCTAAATGAGATTTCTTCATCCAATTTACATTTTCTTTTCTTTATTTCATTATACTTACACTTAAAAAATAAATATCAAATTATCCTTCATGTTTTATTTCTAACACATACAGACAGGCAACAGAAAAACTAAACAAACTAACTGACTATAAACTGACTATAATGTAGCACATATAGTTATGAACAATTACAGCCACAAAGCGGCCAAACTGGCACCTCTGATATAAACAGTAGACAGTGAGTGGAACACCAGATACATCCCCAGGCATGATATATATAAAAACATACATAGACACAGTGACAGCTTTATTAATAACCAGAGCAGGCCATCTCTAAATAAGAAGACAGGGCATGCTGAAACATACCAAGTGAGGAAATGGGTCTTATATCAGATAATAAACTATTCCAGTCTGCTTTATATATAAAAGCTCTTTTGCCAATTGTCGTCTTAGCAGGAGACACAGAGAAGTAGAGCTGATCAATACAGCTAATCATAATAAGTAAACACCAAGATATTGTTGCAAACTAGAATGGAAATAGAAGTAAGTGCATTTTAATCTGGGGCTTCTTTCATTTGGAGATGGCCATTTAAGTCCATAAGTCAGTAAGGGACATCCAAGTATATTATTTACATATGCATTATTTACATATGCATTATGCTGTTAAAGCAGCGGTCGGTAACTGGGTAAAAATCGCCACCAGATAATTTTGATATCTTTATTATTTTTATTTCATCATATTGGACTGTAACAGACGTTCACTGGTCTTGGGCACTGATCCCTGTCATAACAACATTCATATAATCACTTCCTGCATGCAATTTGTCTTCAAAGTAGAAGCACCACATTTATTTTGTTGATGTTCTTCTTTATATTCAGCTGAAATACAGAGCTTTTATTTAGAGAATTTAGGAACTTGGGTCTGAAGATTTAGCTGCTTGCTTAACAGACCTCTGTAATAGTCAAAATGTAACATTGGAATCTTATGTACAAACCCCATATGTAAACAGAAATAAAACAATTCTTTTTCATTTCATAAAAAAACAGTGACTACAACATTGTGAGTGCGGATAAACCAGAGAGGATGAACACAAAGTTTTATAACTTCACTCTACACCAGAGACTGTTCTTAAAAATCTCTGCACGCAACGTCCAGCACACAAACAATTAAAAGTTACAGTATTTAGTAGATCTGCGAGAGAAGGACTCAATAATGATAAGGAATCATTCTGAAGTGGCTCCCGAGCTTTAACACAGGCCAAGAGGAAAGGCAATTTTATAACGGGCACTGCACTATACTGTAAATAATTATTCAATAAAAGAACAGAATTCTTCTTCTGTCATAGATGCCGTGTCTTGAACATTGCACTCTGCTGTCAACTCCTTCAAATGTGTCTAGTTTACACGTCAAAGCACCTGCATGGCTTTTTTTTTTTACATAAGCCTGTACACCAGCAACCACAAAATGCCCCAGCCTGCTTCAGCTAATCAGGATGTGCCACTGTTACTTTCCTCAGAGTCAGGCATGTTATCTCAGTGTTTTATTAGAATCACACTGTCAGATCAACACATTCTGTTCTCTTTGACATGGTATGGGCAACAGATGTTGCAACTTAAGTCGTAAGATAGATTAACAAACCACAATTAACATAAATCATATCACTTTCAAGATATAATGACACAAAAGTTTTTCCATGTAATCGAGGGTCAAGAACAGAGGATGTTGCACCTTGTACAGATTGTTCAGACATTTACGGCAAACTGTGGTTTGTGAATACGGGCTTTACAAATGCAGATTTATTGTTTGATTGATTGATTGATTGATTGGAAATAGCTCGGAACAACACCAGTTTTAGCCCTCACATGTCCAGATATCTCTGCTGTGACTTTTAGTTTGGGGAGTATTGGGATTGTGGCTTGTTATAACCGAGGTGAACCTTTTATACCTATTCATGCACACAATCGTGCTCAGAGTGCCACACAGGTCAGTGTTTGTGGTGCAGCTGATGGTATCATGTATCAGGAAGGGGACAGCAGTCATGGTCTTTATCAGAAAAACATGATTACTGACATGTTTATTCCCCAGACAGTTTGTTTCATGGTGGAGTGAATTGTTGTAGCGCTAACCTGTCATGTAGGACCATTTATAGAAACATGTGAGCTCAGGGTTTGATCCCACTTGACCTAATAAGGAGTTTACTTATGATCACTGTGCTACTTCAATTTAGGCCTTTTTCAATCCGAAGAGGATATTTTCCTCAATTATATTATGTGCACCCTTAAAGCACTTCTGAATGTTATCATCCATTAACCCTGAAATCAAAGTTTTGAGGATTTTCATATTTCAATTTTATACTAGAGGTCTGTTCTAAACCTGCCTGCACGGAATAGGCAGTTTGCTTGACCTGTTTATTCAAAGCTCAGTGAAGCTAGACTCAGTACACAAAACCTCGAACTGGAGAATCAGTTGTCGTGCCATTGTGATTGTGCTGTTGTCATAAACAACAATGTCCCTTCAGTTGATGAGTCCAGCTGCCGCTGCTACAGAGCGCTGGTCGCCTGTTTATTGAAAGTTGATTGATTTTGAAGGTATCACGTTTCCCAATTGCACAAAATTCAACACTTCCTAAACAATATGCATGTCTCATGTGAAGGTGATGAACGATTCTCGCATCTCACATACATACAGAATTGGTAGAGAGATGATGATATAAAATAAAAATTACAGGATGATCATAAGACTTTGCAGAAACCTACAGAAAAAAAAGAAAAACACTGTTTAAAAAGAGACATGGTCATCAAGCTGGAAACCTAAGCTGCATCTGTTTTAATTCATGCAAAGCTGTCACTTCCTTGATACAAGGCGGCTGTACCTGCAGTAACAAAAGTGAATAAAGAGGTGGGGTGCTTTGTGGCCAAATGCTGGGAAACATTGACAGCTGGTGAAAATGTATAAAGCTCTATATGTAAATGAGAGAAATAACCTGCGACTCATTCTAATAAATGTGACCAGTGTGCTCCTCTCTCTATCTGCAGAGGTTCATTGGGACGGAAATGCAAAAGCCGCTCACTGTGGGGAATCCACACAAATGTATATCAATGTTGGTTAGGTTACCTATTCCCTGTTTCTTTAAGGTGGTGATGTATGTTTGTGTAGTTTCAACATGCCTGTAGCCAACACATTTGACCTCTGACCTTTGTTTATGACTGGGCAGTGCCGAAATGAGTTACAGTCAACAACTGAGATCTACAGGGGAATTACCAGGTTGGTCACATTAGCTACACCAGGCCTCGGTGCACGAGAGAGAAGGAGAAAAAAACTATTTCCAACTTGTTCACACTTTCTCTATTAAACAATTCATTCAATAGCCACTGGCTCAGACTCACTTGTGTGGTTCTTATCTTGTTTTAACAGCGCCGCTGAGATCCACAATACATTTATTTTCCCTCCAATTAACACGGTGAATAATACGCAGGTCCGATAAGGGCTTTTTGTTTTAAAACAGTGTTTATGAAACCGAGGAAATGTGGAGGCATTTTTCATTGTGAGCTTGTTTGGCTGCAACGCTGGGGATCTGATGAACATGTCGGCCAGCGCCGCTCCAGAAGTGGCCGGGGTCAGCGCGCTGAGGCACTGAGGGGGGAGGGAAGGGGGGGGTGGAAAGCTTCAGCGGTATCTCGGAAAGCGCCCATCTCACTGCTCTTAGATATTAATCTACTATTATTCCAAACCAACAGTTTAGAAGTTTCTTCTGTGTTTACATGCTGTTCAGTGGACAACAGTAAAGCTGTTTTCAGACATGACCTGCGGATAAAGCTCAGAGGATTGGGGCTGGACTTCACCAGCAGTTTGCTTTTCACGCATGCACAACACAGCGGGAGGTTCTCTTTACAGTCGCGTTCACAACAAGTCTTCCACATTATTAAGGTGAGCGCCGTGTGCAGCAGACAGAGGCAGGAAGCAAAATATTAATTCCGCTGTTAAGATCACATCATTTTCTTGACTACAAACTGCTCCAGTGGTATCTGTAAGCCCTGACATTCATATTTGACTTGAAAAGGCATCATATGCACCATGTCTTTAGCCTAAACGTCGGCTGTTATCCTCCTCCAGAGCCTGGTACGGGCGTGGATCGCAGCGGACATTCTGGGTAAAGTTTAGGGGCTTACGGAAACTTGAATGACACCACAGGAGCAGTATGGAGGCATGTTATGTTTTTTTAAGAATCGGTCACCATTTACTTCAATTGTATTGGATTTGGCTGCAACACTGATTACCCCTGAAGCTCCTTTAGTGTTTTGTGGACTCAAACACTTTGCCCACCTCTCCATCAGCTTCCATCATGGCATTTTTGGGTGAACTATCCCTTTAAGACACTTCTGGCCATGCTTTGTTCATTTAATAGTCTGGTAAGAGGGATTGATCTCATAATACAAGCACACAGGCTAGATTGACAACAGTGAAAATGAAGACCCCAAAGTACAACCTCAGTCAAACAGACAGCAAATGTGATTCCACTTGTGATTCCCAGTTGAAAACAAGCTGGCCTGGGTTTTGTATACCTGAACATGTAAGACACCTGATTGTGAGACTTTATAAAGATTGGAGGGTATAAGAGCATCAGTGGGCTGCAACACAGTTGAGTTGTTAAGAAATACAGGAAGAGACATACTATCAGCTAAAATGTCACTCACCGGAGTCTGCCAGGGCATAACCATCCACTTATAGTGAAACCACCTTTCAATTCAATATAGGAATTTGCACCAAATGGCACACACCCAGCACTAAATAGGCCTGATTTTCATCCAGATTCATTAATTGCAACAAAAAAAAAATTGCTCTTGCAATGTTAAAGTCAGATAAAAATCTTTGTGTAATCCTGCTGACTAACAAACAAACAATCAGACAGGTTCCTTCTTGAAAGAGAGACATAAAAAAGCACCCAGCTCTCAAATGATGCCACACACAGTTTCAGTTAAAGCACAAGCTAAGATAAGGATTATCTGTGGTAGTGAGTGTTTCACTGACTGATTTGACAGTGAGAAGGGCACGACATGACGTCAACTTCTATGGTGCGCAGTTAGAAAGTCATTCTTCACAAATTGGCAAAACAGCAAGAGTAAACTTTGGCAGAACATGAAAGGAGGCTGATCAATGTTGGCATTACTTTCCATGGTCTAATTAAACCTAGATACATTTGTTTCAACCAGATGGGGTTTCATTCATAAATTAATTCATAAATTCATCAATGGATAACAAAATAAAGAATTTCTTTTTTTTATATTTTAGCCTCCCTGTTCAATATAAGTAGAATTATGGACTGCCACTGTAAGTTCCTGTGTCCTAATCAGATCACTATGGGCTGGAGTCTTTGCTGCTGTTCCACTGTGAGCACTAATAGGATTTCTCCCTGAATGATGTCATGAGGACTGCCCTTCCCTCTGCAGCTCCACTCCTGGAAGTTATTTATCCTTGTTTGCCATGTACCTTTGTTTGTGCTTTGTGTTGCTCTTCTACAATTTAATAAAAAAAAAATAATCTTAACTTCAGGATGCTGGTTCAAATTCAAAATTGAAACTTAGCTCTGACGTATATAATCTATGTTCAAAGATGGTACTATTACTTTAGACGTAAAATGTACATAATGTTGGCATTGTAACTTTGACTTGCTCACGTTTTTGTTAATTTTTCTGTCCTTGTTAAATATTCAATTTTCGCTGTCTCTATGTTTAATGTACTTAATTCTTTGTTTTTGTGCTGTCGAACCCCGGTTGGCCCTCTGAAGTTTAACAGAGCCTTACTCATCTTATCTTATTAAATAAATGTCATCTATGTTCATGGTGGATTTGTATTGGCTGTAGTAATCCATGTTCACACTTTTGATTTCATTATGTTGACAAATAGATGCCATTAAAACAGAAAAAAATACAGCACAATAGTAAAAAGTACATTGAACATAAGGGGTGATGATACATTAGTGATTTTTAGTGTTGATTAAATGTGTACTTACTATGAAATATATTTAAGCAAAGACAAATATAGTTTAATGCAAGTAATTTTCATGTGGGCCGAACAAAAGAAAAGCCAGTCATTCTGCTGAGAACTCATCCTACTTTAATATAGCTGGACTCTGTGATCCATACAATTTGCTAATGCTGGGTATATCTTCATTACATATTTACTATAGCATTGATGACTAATGAGTGGCTGTTCTTCTTCCAGAAAATAAAAATCAGAAAGAGTAAAAAATACAAACATTATCTCCTGTGTAAAATAATTTACATCATATGTTATTGGTATCAATACTTATTAGTTGGAATGATTTATGAAGTATTGGTTGTAACTTTGACAACATTGTTTTTATCAAAGTCCTCTTTCTCAATAATTTTACATCAATTTCTTCTTCCCATTCATTGGGTTTTCTCAGCATTAACTATTTTCAGACCCTCTCCTTCATCATCCAACAACTTCCCGGCCTCAACATGTCTACTGTATCGGCGTGTATTAGATGTGTATGTATGTGTGTGTGTATGTGTGCGTGTGTGTGGGTGTGTGGGTGTGTGTGTGTGTGTTTGTGTGTGTGGTTTAGTGATACTAGTTGGACTCTAAGGCCAGAACAGAGACAGATGAATGTTTAAAGGACAATGGACATCAAGCAGTACATCGATCAGGTGAAGCAGTCTAAGAGAGAAGATGGATGGATAGATGGATGGACGACCAGACAGACTGATAGACGGATGTATGGACAGAAGTACGGATAGATGGATGGAAAATAGACATTATATACATTCCAGTTGTCTGGTTTAGAGAGTGAAAGTCTGTATCATGGAGTGAGAGTAAAGAATGTTGAAATCAAAACTGGTTCATGAGTAAGAACTGGAGTTCATTCACTGTGCACAGATTAATTAAAGTACTAAAGAGTGCACATCAGGAATAAAAACAATTGGCATCTTCCAATATGTGCTTTCTTTTTGTCTATAAAATACTATTACTTATCAAATAGGATCCAAAAAATGTAATTCTTATTTTTTGTATCTTTTCAATAGAACTAAAATGGTCTCTTCAGTTGGGATTATGCTTCTTATTACCTGCTCGTTGAAAAAACAAAAAGACACTTGCGGCACAAGTTGAAGAACAAGTTGAAGAACCCATGTAACCAGGGTGAAACACATTAGTGTTAGAGGGAACGTAAAATGACTCTGTAAGTGCCCAATGCATATTGAATAATAATACACCATTTATTTGATAGTTCATTGTTAGATATTAACTAATATTACTTAAAAAATGTATCCTATAAATCCATTAACATGTTAAAGTTAAAGCCACAGAGGTATACTCTTCCACCCAGGCCGAGCCTACACAAAACTAATTTAGAAAATAATTTAAGTATATAAATATCTAGCTGTCATCATCTTCCCTGGAACTGTGAAGTGAAGCACTACTCCTGCATCCTTAAATCACTGCTCTGGCCTCCAGTGTGTCAAGGTATAAATTTACTCGTCTACAAAGACCTAAATATATTTCTGATCTACTTGTGCATTATGAAGCATCCAGACCCCTCAGATCTTCTGGGACATGTAGAATCAAACCCAAGCAAAGTTCAGGAGCTTCTTGTTGCTGTTCCCTCCACCAGTGTACCTGAGGTCTGCTAAAACTGACAGTTTCTTTAAATCAGGGCATAAAACACAATTGTTTGCTGCTTACTCCTGTGCGATAAATTAAAAAGTGTGATGTAATGTTGAACTATTTCCTTTTATTTTTTTATGTCTTTATTATACAATTTGTGTGTCTACATATTGTTTTATTCTCAATTGTTTTTAATTATTCTCTGGCTCCGTAAAGCATTTAAATTACCTTGCTTTAATTGTCTTTTAAATGCAGTTTATCTTATGTCTTATTCTCATGTATTTCAATGCCTTTGTAAATCAATTTGAATGGCCTTGTATCTGAATGGTGCCATATAATAAACCTTGCTATAAAACAGGACAAGACAACCCAGAGAGAATAACCTAATGAAAACAAGAACTTAAAACAAAGAGATAAGAGATCAAAAGTCATTTTCAGACATGACCTGCGGAGGATCTACCGAGCATTAGGTCCAGACTTTCGCCTCAATTTGCCTCACGCCTAAGCACAACAAAGCATAGACGTTTTCACAACAGCAACAAATCCTCAGGGTTCAGGCGAGAGGTGGAGCTGCAGACAGAGGCCGGATGTAATGCATTCATTCCGCAATTCCTCACATGGAGAAACCGCAAAGAATCTCTGGAGTTCAGTGCATGTCTGAGAGCAGCTTTAGTGAAAGCAGCTTTTTCATTAGCCCCATTGTCCCTGTGACAAACAAGATGGGGGAGATAGTGAATATTAGAAATTTGACCAGCTGCAGAATGGGCAATCTGATGCGGGGCCAGCTGACTGGAACTGGGTGGATCCATTGAGGACAAAGGCCCCCCACACACACCTGGTATTAGCTGTTAACAAGGTTTTTTCTGATCGGATCACAAGTGGACAGCTCTGAGTGTGTGTGTTCACACCTGGCATTGAAATGTGGCCCCACATGCATCTCGTGATCAGGTCTCAGGTCGGATCTCACCTCCCCGCTCTATACAGCTGGATTTCTGTTCACGAAGACCAACCTATGTTGTTCTTACCCAGTCTGAGTACACAAGTGGGTCCGATGTCACTGTGTTTGTGAGTGTGTGTGTCTCGAGCGAGCGAGGTAAGAGAGAGAGAGAAACAGAGAGAGGAGTCAGGAGAGTTTTAATCAAACCTTGTGCAGCTGTGCTGTGAAGAAAGATTTTTACCAAATTGAGGAATCAATCATTACGTGGTGATCGGTGTTAATATTGTGGACGAATGTGGTCTTGACGTGATCCGATCTGAGTGTGTTCACATCTGTACTTAGAGCTGTCCACTTGTGATTGGATGACAAAAACCACATGTTGTGTATGGAGTATGACCGGGGCTTGATAGTGGTAAACTCGCCTGTTCTGAAGCTATTACTCAGAAGGAAACTGGTTTGCACTGGGGGCACATTAGGGACCTATGACAACAGAGGAGCAGGGTACAGGGGTTTCTGGAGCTAATAGCCATAGGTCGCCATCAATGGAGGAATCGCTCTCCCCCACCACCTAAGCCAGTGGAGATGGAGGTTTAGTGGGATGAGTAGGGGATTCAGGCCTGACTTGGACCTTCAACCTGTCACAGTGCACATTTCACACATTGTGCAAATCTTTCACAGGGGTAATGGCATAGCCTGCTCCTTCCCCAGAAGGGGTTCCCACTACCTGATAAACCCCAAAACTCTACAGATTCTGGATCTCATGGTGAACCCCATAGTTTCGTAGTCACCCTAAAGGTGCCATGTGGAACCACTGATCATGCAACTCCTTCTAGCATACCACAGCAGCCAACAGCTGCTCATGGGTACCCTCAAAAGCCACCTCAAGTCTGCCCTGGCGCTCAACCAACCAGTCCTGTACTTTTTCTAGTGCAGGACCCTGGACCCAACCCAGAAGAAAGCTGACGGTTTCATGAGGATGCCTCTAGTCAAAGATTAGACCAGTGAGATTGTCGTTTGTTCCTTTGCTTACAACAAATCAACTTATTTTAATGTTAAACTTGTTTTCACCAAGAACTAGCAACCAACCAGCACATAAAGAGCCACAGAATTTAGCAGATTTTTCCTTTTCTTACAGACATGTACATTTTGTTCCTACGGTGAAAAACAAGCATCCTTCAGGGAAAAGTGCCCTGCCTGGTTTACAGACTAGAGATATAATATAGCTGCTGTAGCACTTTGCTCAACTTGAAAACTGAACTGTAAGTTTAGGCCATTTTGATTTGTCACAATGGGGGAAGCCGAGGTGTTCCTGATAACATTAAAGAAGGCTCACTTCAACAGTCACCGTCATTAATTTCATTATTTATACCTGTGCTTTTCTTCCGGTGCCAAGTCAATGTCCTCTGTGAAAAGGGCCTATTTGTAAAGAACATTGATATTTGTAAAAAATAAAAAAATAATAAAAACTTGAGAAGATAAAGTCTTTGCTTTTCTCATGCCCGGTCACTTAATGTTATGGGACACTGTTTATTTCTCACAAGCTGTAGAGTTACCTGTTCGTGGTTTGTGTTAGCATCCCTGCTAGGTGCTATTTATCACTGATTGTCATGCTAGCTATAGCTACATTTTTTTTTTTATTTGACCTTTATTTAACCAGGAAAGTCCCATTGAGATTAAAAACCTCTTTTTCGAGGGAGTCCTGGCCAAAAGGCAGCAACAAATAACATATGTACACTCACAATATTACACTCACAACATATAAACAGAAATTAAAATGATAAAAAACAGTTACAAATAAATTAAAATTCATAAAAAACATCTGCAAGTAAAAGAAGTGGTCTGAAATGATCTCATCGTAGATTTAAAAGCGTTCAAAGAAATCATTTCAGTTAATTTAAAATCTTTTTGCAGCCAGTTCCATGTGGTGGGAGCAGAGTGGACGAATGCCCTTTTTCCTGATTCAGTGCGGGCCAATGGAACTAACAAAGGCATCTGATTGTTTGAGCGCAGACTGTAAGAAGCAACACTTTTCTGTGTGATTAAATTACAAATATATGATGGCAGTAGCCCAAGCATGGCCTTATAAATAAAAGTGCACCAATGTCCCAGCCTCCTGGTGGACAAAGAGGGCCAACCCACTCGAGAATACAATTCACAGTGATGGGTCAGGGCTCTACAGTTAGTGATAAACCTCAGAGAAGCATGGTAAACAGCATCAATCTTACATAGACATTTAGCTGAGGCATTCATATAAATCAAATCTCCATAATCTAAACTGGATAAGAACGTTGCAGTGACAAGCCGCTTTTTCACCTCAAAAGAGAAACAAAATTTGTGCCTGAAGAAGAAGCCCAATTTAAGTTTCAATTCCTTCACAAGATTGTCAATGTGGGGTTTGAAGGAAAGGGAATCATCAATCAAGACACCAAGATATTTATAGATATGAACCACCTCTATGACATTTCCCTCAAGAGTGGACACTGTGGGGACAGTTTGAGGTACTTTCTTAGAGTTTGAAAACAAAATTTGTTTAGTTTTTTCAGTGTTGAGGACTAATTTTAGTTGCAGGAGTGTGTGCTGGACTGCATCAAAAGCTTTCTGCAGAGATTCAACAGCTCTAGCAGGAGTTGATCCAAAACAGTAAATAATTGTGTCATCTGCATAAAAATGCATGTTAGCATCTGACACGTTTTTTCCCAAATCATTAATGTACATAATGAACAAGAGGGGTCCTAGTATTGAACCCTGTGGCACGCCCTTGTGGACACTCACAAATTCAGAACACAGACCATCATATTTAATACACTGAGTCCTGTCACTCAAATAATCTGTGAACCAGGAAACTACATGATTTGACAAACCCAAGCAAAAAAGCCTATGCTTTAAAACAGCATGGTCCACAGTGTCAAAAGCCTTTGACAGATCAATAAAAAGTGAAGCACAGTGCTGCTTATTATCAAGAGCAACTAATATATCATTGATCACTTTTGTAGCTGCAGTGATGGTAATGTGTTTTTTCCTGAAGCCTGATTGCAGTTGTGAGAGAAGATCATTAAATGTTAGAAACTCTTTTAACTGATCACACACAAGAGATTCAAGAATTTTTGACAAGGCACACAGATTTGATATTGGCCTGTAGTTGGTTAAAGCTGCTGGATCACCTCCTTTTAATAAGGGGGTAACAAAAGCTGTCTTCCATACAGATGGAATTTTTTTGTTTTCAATTGAGAGATTAAAAAGGATTGTAAGAGGCTGTGCTACAAAATCAGCTGCTATTTTTAAAAAGTAGGGCTCTATTGAATCAGGTCCAGGGGATTTTCTGCTAGCCAACGTTTTGAGGGCTTGATGCACTTGCTGCACAGTAAAAGGTAAGAAATTAAAGGGTTCTCCTGAAAACCTTGGAGCTTCTGTGCAGGGAAACACAGGGGCAGCTCCCGTAGAATCAAACAAAGAACCAGATAATACAAAATGATTGTTAAAACAATTTAGAACCTCAGTTCTATCATAGACTGGGACCGAGTCTTTTAGAACAAATATCGGAAGAGCCGGAGGACTTTTACTTACAGATATAGATTTAATTACTTTCCAAAATTTCTGTGGATTATTAAGGTTCTCAGTTGTGACAGATAAATAATATTCAGATTTAGCCTTTTTAATAAGAGTAGTGCATTTGTTCCTTAGTTGCCTGAAAATAGACCAGTCAGAGGCAAAATCACTTTTTCTGGCTTTGGCCCATGCCACATTACGTCGATGGATGGTATCTGACAACTCTGGGGAAAACCACGGATTATCTCGTCCCTTAACCCTGAATTTCCCGATGGGGGCATGTTTATTTACAATTTTCACAAAGTGTTCCTTAAAGAATGTCCAAGCTAACTCCACGTCCGGCAAAAGACCTATGTGTCCCCAATTTACCAAAGACAAATCATGATGAAAAGCCTGTTCATTAAACATTTTTAAATTCCTCTTGAAAATAATGCGTGGTTTACGTTTGGGGATCTTTGTGTCCCTGCAAATAGCAACAACACAATGATCACTCAAATCATTGCAGAAAACTCCCAAGGATAAGAATTTATGAGGAACATTTGTGAGAATTAGATCAATCAAAGTGGACTTTTCAGATTTTTTAAGATTTGGCCTTGTAGGTAGGTTGACCAGCTGGATAAGATTAATACAGTCACAGAAAGATTTAAATTCATCCGAAACTGCATTTAGCCAGTCCCAATTCAGATCTCCAGCCATTAAAAGCTCATTATAATTTAATTTGGACAAAAGATGCTGCAATGACGATAATGCCTCCTTTGTGGCAGATGGATGCCTATAGCACCCGACAACAGTCATAGAGAGGGACTTTGCTATTTCCACCTTCAATGCCAAAAATTCGAATTGCTTAGAGATAGACTCAGACAGAACAATTGAAGCATCAAATCTTGATTTAACGAAAATGGCTACACCACCGCCTTTCTTGGGCCTATCACTACGATAAACATTGTATCCGAGTATGCTAATGTCTTCATTTGTAATAGATTTTGTCAGCTTCTCAGTTTCTGAGATGACCACAATGTCTGCATCTGTTGATCTAACCCAAATTCTGACCATGTCCATCTTTGGTACTAAGCTGCGCACATTAAGATGAATACATTTGAGACCAGACATTCATTTAAAATCAGCGGGAGTCTGGATACATTGCAATTCAGGACCAGGGTTTGATTGCACATCTCCAGACAGAAGTAAGAGTAGTACAATTATCACTGCTCGTCTCACATTACATTTTGAAGCAGTTTTTTTATGTGTTAAAGCCAGGCAATGCCTTTCCTTAAGGGAAAGAGTAAGATTATATAATGTAAAAAAACGTAGAAGTTTAGGTAAGTCCCTAGGTGGGTCCGACCACAGGTTTGAGGCCCAGACCAAATCAGACTGTGGTTGCTGTAAATGCCCAGCAACATTAGCATTAGTGCCACTATAGTAAGTGTCTTGCATGCTCGACAATAGCTAGTGGTACTCACCAAGGGGCAATTCCTTGGAGTCAGGTCCCAAAATGTCAACAAACATACTAAAGTTAAGAAAAATGCCATTGTCTTTAAATTACTGAGTTTACTATGCTAGCTGCTGCTGCTGGGGCCTTGAGATGCTAGCAGGGCTGCTGCTGCTGGGGCCTTGAGATGTTAGCAAGGCTGCTGCTGCTGCTGGGGGCTTGAGACGTTAGCAAGGCTGCTACTGCTGCTGCTGGGGCCTTGAGATGTTAGCAAGGCTGCTACTGCTGCTACTGCTGGGGCCTTGATGTGTTAGCAAGGCTGCTACTGTTGCTGCTGCTGAGGCCTTGATGTGTTAGCAGGGCTGCTACTGCTGCTGCTGCTGGAGCCTTAGGAGTTGGCAAGGCTGCTACTGCTGCTGATGCTGAGGCCTTGGGAGTTAGCAAGGCTGTTACTGCTGAGGCCTTGGGAGTTAGCAAGGCTGCTACTGCTGCTGCTGAGGCCTTGGGAGTTAGCAAGGCTGCTACTGCTGCTGCTGAGGCCTTGGGAGTTAGCAAGGCCGCTACTGCTTCCTTTGTTCTAGCCCTTCCGAGTCCAGGTAGTCCGCATTCATTTCATGTGATGAATGATAATATCCTTAAATCTAGTGTGCTCAATGAGTAGCCGAAAAAAAATAGCGCAAAAAATGAACAATGAACAAAAAATGAACAAAGACAGAGAGACAAACTCACATACAACCTAACATGCTGCCATCTTGGATATCAAACATTGTATTAAAATCACCTCCTGCCTCCCTATGCCAGAACACTTGAGCTGACAACTGTACTGCCTGACCACTTACTGTACTGTAAAGCACTGTACAGTGTTAATCACACAAACTAATGAATAAATGGAATGCATTATGAAGAGGAGAGAGGTTCACTCTGTAAGCAGACCCTGACTTCATCTCACGGCTCTCACTCAACGATAGGGCTCTGGATTCAATCAGTGTTAATTTTGGGTGGGATTTTAATTCTAGTTTTAACAACTGTTTTTAAAATGTGTCATTTCTGTTGGCATTAATTATGCATTCCTTTTTTGTCTGATTTTTTTAATTGGTTAAAAACCCAAAGAGATCAACATTTGACAGATCGTTCAAATGTTGCATGTGGTTAAAATAAAAAAGGTACAAATTCACAATGAGTGTTATATAGATGTTTACCTTTTAATGGAAATTGTTCAGGTTTCAAGGGAGTTGCTTAATTTCTAAATACTAAATAAGTTCATATCATAACATTGGCTATGAGTTTTATACCCTGTATTAATTGTTTTTTATGGAAACATGTACACCATTTTGAGAAATACGTATTTATTTATTTTTTGTCTAAGAATTCAAACTGATACCTCTCGCTATATCTCTCTTTCTCTGAGCTTTCATTGTATTTTGGATTTTGGTTCTTGTATGGATTAAAAATCAAATTATGAGTTTCAGCTATAATGGCAAATTATATTACCTTTGGTCTGAGACAGTTTTCTCCAGCATTTACTCTAAGCTAACAATCTAATTGTTTCGGTTTCAGATCTACATTTCATACATGAATGCGGTATCCACCTTCTTACTAATTCTCTCCATACAATGATTGATCTGTTTCCCAAAATATTGAATTATTTCTTTGAAACTCATGGTCTAAAACATCGAAAACCAAGAGTTATCAAAGACAACTGGATATTTTTGCTCTAAAAATAGTCACAATAAAAGATGTTCAAATAAATAATTGAGTTGGCCCAATTAGTATGAATTAGTAATAGAGTAATTTTTCCTGTACAACCTTCGTAGCTACCCATGACATTTATATACAAATTTATATAGCTAGTCAGCCTAAAGCACATTTGACTTGATACATTTTTATAACAGGTATGTGACAGGTTTTATTATAAAATACTTAAAGATGGACACAATTATTTTTTTTATTGCAATGTCTTGTACCATTTTGCAGGTGATTACATAAACAGAACACATCTAATGAGGAGCAAATGCATTCAACAACAGCTGTAAAGTGAGAATCTGGAGATTCTTTAGCATTTACATCAGGTTTGTTATAGCCAGGCACTCATCCCACAGGTCTCTGGTGGACAACTGATCCCTCCTTCAGGTCTGTCCAGCCCACGACTCCTGATCCATGTATCCCTCATCTCTATCAGGTATCTGTGTCATCAGGTGATAGGTTGTCCATGGTTGCTGAACATGGCAGGTCGTTACAATGTCAACAAAAGGCAGACAGTAATTCATTCAGTCAATGCCCATTCTCCTCATCACTGCTTGTCTCAGAGAAAAAACGAAACACAAGGGCCATGTTTCATATTACCAGAATCAAGAGCTGCACACGGATGAAGCCAATCTCCATCTCTGTGATGCCTGCGAGGGCTTTATTTCATCTCAGAGTAATATTTTATCTCACTTCCTGTTTTTATGTCCTCTTGAAACTGACACCTGCTCACACACACACATAGACCCACATACACATTGGCAGCAGATCCCTATGAAGTGCCTAAATGTGGTGAACAAAAGGTCTGCAGGGGAGTGAAAGGAGAAGCGGAACAAAAAACAAATAAGTAATGAAATTATAACAATACGGAGAGAGGGGGAGATAGAGACAGAGAAGAGAGAGAGAGAAAGAGTAGGGTTGCCACAATGGAGAGGAACAATCGCGCCGCGTCAATGGAAAAAGAGAGGTGGGGGGGAGAGGGCTATCTGGACAATAGCGCCGGTGACAGGAGTACAATGGCTGCAGTGTTTTCAATTAGACATTATCTCATAGACAGAGTGGCAGGTCTCATTGTGCGAGGGGGCTATTTCAGGGCTGCCTTTGTGTGGGGCAGTGCCATACTCCCCCACACCCCTCTTGGATCCTCACCCACCCCACACACACACACACACACACACACACACACACACACACACACACACACACACACACACACCCTCAAAGGCCCTGTTATCTTGTGCATGGCTCTGTTTGTGCATGTATGTGTGTATCCATAGATGCAGAGCAGGCCTTTTATGTTGCTTGTTATTTGCTTTCCATCAGCGGAGGGCAAAGTGTAGCCGGTGTCACACCGAGAAGTGATTCCTCCGTTCAGTGGAAAACTGACTTTCATGAGTTGTATTGCCACCTTTATTATATTTAAATATATTAAAACTGGTAAAATGGTAAATGGTCTTGATGACCACTCAAAGCGCTGCACAGTTCAGTTTTGTCCTTCACCCATTCACACACAGATTCATACAGTGCATCTATGCGGAGCACTTTCTTTATCACACATCACTCGCACTCTACCATCACAGCCATCAGGGACAATTTGACGTTTCGGGAGCTTTCCTAAGGACACTTTGGCACATGGAATGAAGGAGAGTGGGATCAAACCACCAACCTTTTGGTTAGAGGACAACACACTCAACCTCCTGAGCCACAGCCGCCCTTGTGGATGAGGCATTTTACCTAATGCCCAATCTAGATCATAAGAATAATTGCAAGATTATTGCTTTACTTTGCATATATAACCCAACTGTAAATCATATCAATTATAGTCTAGCATCCAAATTTAAAAAGGTGTTAGACAAAGGTTACCAATCAAAACAATAATATTGCCCATAATCACGTAGTATAAATGTCATGCCTGATTACGCTCTAACACTTCTTTGGCCATGAATGTGATTATTCAGAAAAAAGAAATGTTGCCTTTTCACACAGACTTAGATTTTCTATCACTGTGGACGTAAAGTTAAGTTAAGTGTGTGTACAAGATTAGATTGTTTCACACAAACGTATATAAACTTGACATTACAGCTTTAAGAGGCTGCACAATCAGTTTCTGGTGCATGATCAGTATTTGGCACAACATCAGCTGCATGGGCCGGAGCTGCAGCGAGATGGAGGGAGAGGGTAAAGCAGGAGAGGATGTGTCGATGATGTTGGTGTGCGGAGTATAGTTCGTAAGAGTGTACAGACTAGAGTATCTGACCTCTGACCTCGCCAGGCTGACCTGCGATGGTCCAGCTCAACGTCGCGTTATGTCTGTTGACACTGATCAGAGCATCCTCTGTCCTCCGGAGACTTTCTGTAGAATTTATTGCACATCGCTATCTAGTCAATCAGGTCACTGTGGTCTTCGTATCTCTGTAGGGGAATGCTTGCGAAAAAGCACTTTTCGCCTTCCACATGCTTCCGGCGCGATGTTTTGCTGCATTCACCGGATGAGGTCAACGGAAAAGAGGCTGTCTTGTGGCTTCTGATAAATAATGCAAACTTTGAGTGGGCATCCGGAAAACGTTGACACATTTATTAAAAAAAAGAGTTGATTCAACAAGTCTTCTTAAGCTGCCCCTCTGTGGTTCGATATATGTCGCTTTGTGAATGTCTGTGGTTGTGTTTGTCACTTTTTGCATGTTGGTAAGACCTCGTTGGGATAAATGCACACATAGGCAGATCTATGTGATCGCTGAGAAATTGTGTCAACTAAACAGAATAATCGTTTGAGGTTTTTTCACTGTTGGTGTCTATCTCAGTATCAGTCAGTCAGGCCCCTCCCTCCCTCTGCTGCGCATCGTACATTCATTATTGAAGCTAGATATCTTGGGTCGATATGTAGGGCTGCTATAAAACTGTTAAGTTTGAAGGTGAAGGGTTAGATCTCATTATCAAGAGCAGGGTGTTTACATGTTTACACACTTCAAGTACACATACATGGAACTATTCCTCACATTTAATTAAATTAAAAATTTACAATTAACCACAAAACCTAAGCTTACTATGATGTGGACCTTGAAAGAATAATTCATAAGTGATGTAAAATAAGATAGAAATAGAATAACAATTCTTGTTATGTCCAGATAACAATGACTCCAGAGATGGTCCTAACTAATATAAGAGAAATTCCTGTGGTTTAAGATAATTAAAGAAAATAACGTTACCTCAGGTTACTTAAACTCGGTTTAAATATAATGATATAAAGTCTAATAAACATTGTGAAATCATGAGGAAAACAATGTATGATAAAAGGACCTAATTATTTTTTAAATTGTTTTTGTCTTTTAATTGGTTACTACAGAAATATAGAAAGTTAAATTATATGGTATTTGTCTTTTATTCATCAATTAAACATAAATATCAAACACCAATACATCTTAATACAAAATAAATATATACCTTCTTTTTGTTCATCCATAAAAAATGAACAGATTGCATCCATAAAAACTGTTGATTTAAATTATTTTACTCTTGTATAATGATTGCTAAGTACTGCCAACAAACTAGAATGATCTCAATAAACTATAACCCTAGTACAAGAATGTCATCAAAACAACAATGCATATTTGAAAGATTTAACAGTATTGCTGACATATTGATCTGAGGACATTTATTATCACTCCTTTCTGACCACCCCCTGAAGTAGCTGTATAAGGCTAATTCTCTCTTCTGTCTATTTCTGTGCTCTGAACCAATTCTGTGACCCAACAAACTGCAGTGTGGTTCTGTGATTTTTATTTTTGAGAGGTGACAATTCTGTCTCTCTCTGTGGTTTTCCAGTCATCACCGCCCATCTGCAGTGTTCAGGTCTTTTTACCTTAAAATGTTTCAACAGCAGCTCATTGATTTTCTCCTGTATCTGCTTTAATCAGTGTTAACTAGTGAGCAAATGAGCTGATGCAGTGCGACACTTTGTATGGACTGGATAGAGAACTATACATGCAGGATGTTGAACAGTTCCTCATCAAACAAAAAGGAAGCTTTTTTAATAATATGATATTGACAAACTATTTGAACTATATGTCATACAAAACTGAACCTACTGGTGACTTAATAGGCCTTTAAGATTTTGATCCATATTTACAAAGGTTTTTTTTGCTGGTGCAGTGCATCCTCTCAGCATATATCTAAAATAATTCTAAAATAATCATCCTGGGCATGGCTGCTTGGTGTGTGTGTGTGTGTGTGTATGTGTGTGTGTGTGTGTGTGTGTGTGTGTGTGTGTGTGTGTGTGTGTGTGTGAAGCAGCAGGTATGCTGTGTGGTCAGCTGCCCTCAGATAGAGCTGATATCTATCTAATAGCACATTGGGGATACAGTAGCCCAGTGACCTGATTCAAGGCTCTACCACCAAGGTCTGCCAACCCCAGAAAAGAAGGGCAAACTGGGACACAGGAAGACTGTGTGGGCAATTGACTCCAGTTGAGGTCGAAGCTGTTATGACATGTTGCATGTGTGTTACGTTGGGCGGCTCATGCTCGGCCTCCACAAGCCTCCAGCAACTGCCACTGTGGCAAGAGGGGTTTGTTTTGGTGTGCATGAAAACAGATTTGCTCTAATAACCTATTTTCTGTTATTTGTTGTTTACCACAGAAAGTATTTCCCATGCCCCCACCCTGAAATAAGAATGATTGATTCTGACTTTTCCCCCGTTTGAATTATGTTTTGCATGTAATGAATTCACCTATTCTTTCTGTGATATAGGTGATTTTGTCTTAATTCACATTAATATGACACTCCTTTTACATGTGATACATCACCTTTTAGAATGAAGATTGGTAATGGACTCTTTCTCCTGAGCCCCTTACATCCTCATATAATGTTTGCCATCCTGAATGAGTAGGCAGCATTACACAAAACTCCCTAGTATCAATAAACGTTAACAGAGAAATATGGATTGACACAGTTTTACTGATTATGCTCTTTTTAATATGGTTATAGAGAGACTAGTACATCAAGCCTGAAGATGAGTGAGTCACAGTTTTACACTATAATAATAATCTCCAGTGTTAATGTGCATCTCATTGACATATTTCTACACAAGCTCATTACTGTACCCCTGTTCACTCTTTGCCCATTTCCCCTTTTCTCTGCTGTATCCTATTATTTGTTGGTGCACTGGTTCAATATCCTCATGAAAGTTTCAACCTCTAAACAACTTGGCACTCGACTGTGTAAACTTTGGGGCTCTAAGAGTACAAATATATGTTGAGATTGTAGAATAGAGAACCTGGTATAATACAGGAATATACGTTAGAAGCTACATCTAACATGTGGCTGAAGGTGCTGCAGCATGACTCAGTCTCCTCAGAACAAACAGCGCGAGTCTTGGCCAGCGTCAACAGCAAAGACAAAGGTGCTCGACCTGAAAGGTAGGAGAGAGAATAGGCTAAGTGGTTGTTTAGCTTGGCAGCATTCTTCTCAGTGAGCCACAACACTGGATGGTATGTGGTGACAAAATGACACTTAGAATTAACATTGTCTGAAGACTGAGCAAGTCCAGTTAAGTGCATCTTATTCAAAAATATGACTGGAAGCCATGGCTGATGGTGAAGATGAATGTAGTGCTACCATGTGACCTCTGCCAATCACAACCCACAGCTGCTGTGAGTCTGATGCAGAGAGATTTGAAAAATTTGACTCAGGCTGTTCATGCTTCTTGTTTTGAAAATCTGCTAGACAATAAAAAGGGGAAGGCTTGTCAGCTAAACAGGGAAATGCATTGATTTTACTCATCAAAATATGTTTACAGTTGTTGGGGGTTCTTGTGCATATACTTTTATATACTGCATAGCCTTTTGTGGCCCAAGAGGGAGTTGTGTGAAGTTTGAAAATGAGAAAAAAAAACTGTTGCTGTGCACATTCACTCTGGTAAAACCAGCTGACAGACACGTTAGTAAGTTTGGATACATCTGTTGAAGACCAGCCACATATTTACAATTTTTTAAATCAGGATGTTTCTGAACGTTAAGTTACATCGTCCTCATATTTGTTCAAGTAGCAGGACAGTCGGCCAATGTAGGAGGAACATCCCAAGGTTTCACAACGGAGCTTCAGTACGCGGAGTAACGCGTGCTGGCCGGGTGGGGCTGAGAGACGACACCTAATTACATCATACGGAGAGGAAGTACAGACGAAAAGTTTCAATAACATATTTCTTAGAAAGGACTGAATGAAAAAGACCACGGAGAGACTGTTTTCATACCTTGAGGGTCCCTACTGACCCACTTCAAGTAATTACAATGAGTAAAAGCCCAGAAAATGTATTTTACACAATATGGGCGCTTCAAGAAAAAAAAAAGACTAAAAAGAGAATTTAATAAATAGAATGTTTAAAACTATGGCAGCAGTTAAAACATTGGTTAAAAAGTGTTCCTCAGCCAGTTTGTTGGGGCACCTATGACACTGAGCCTGCCTAAGGGGAGGGTTGCAAACAAGCGTTGTCCAGGATGTGAGGGGTCCCTGCTGATGTTGACTGCCGGATAGGGTGGATGTCCCCCAGATCTGGTAGTGGGGAGCCGATTATCCACTTGGCAGATTTCACTACTCGCTGCAGATCCTTCTTCTCCTCTGCAGTGCAGCTTGAGAACCATACTGTGGTGGTAGGAGCAGATATATGTCCTGGTAATCACTGACATGAAAACTGCACTTGTTCCAACATAGTGGCAAAGTTAACTTCACCACACAGATGCATGTGAATAATAAACCTGCTTATGTAAATACCACTTCCTGTCCCAGAGTCCCATCATGCACCCTGAACTATAACAAAAAGAGAGCCAATGATTTACTGTCACATTCTACATTTCGTCAGATTTCAAAATATATATGTTTTTTGTTTTGTATAATGGGATTTTAGATGATTTAAAATAAGTGCACTCATCCTTGACAAATGCCATACTCTGATTATTACAAACAAAGATGAAGATAATTGAAATCTACCAGCCTTTATACAGTCTGCGCAAACTAATGTGATGGCCATCATTTCTTAGACAATGATTGTTCTGCAAATATTAATATACTATTGTGTGGGCGTAGAACTTTATTATTGCCTTTGTTTTTTGTTTGTTTGCTCTGAAGGTCCTTTTTTAATAAAAGCTGCTACACTGTTTTATTTTATTTTAATTTTAATATGAACCCAACAAACATGACAGTAATATTATATGCATTGTCATTCGAATAAAAGGGAATTCAGAATAAAATGTAATATATTGAGAGTTATGTCCAGGGCTGAGAAAGAGTTTTCAGAGGTAACGTTTAGAAGAATAGATATAGACTCATGGTGGACTGCAGCCTGACCGGGGTCTTTCCTGTGGGGTCTTCTGATAATAACCATGCACGATCACGAATATTCAAGCAGGAGGGTCATTGTTTTCAAAGCTGACTTCACAAAGTTCAAGTTTCAGTCAGTTAAATCTTCATCTTCATCTTTTTATTTCGGCACAACACTGTGCCCAGGTGCCAGGGGGGAGGGTCAAACAACTGGCACCACACCTGGATTCACATAGCTGTGCTAAGGATGCTGGCTCAGAGAGAGAGGGGGGAGCGAGAGAGCAAGCATGCATACATTGTGTGTGTGTGTGTGTGTGGGAGGGAGGGAGAAGTGAGTTGAAGCATTAGTAAGTAATAATGTTGCTAATGTTAATGATGTTAGTGCTACATTCAGATTGTATTGGATAGATGTATTGCACACAGCAGAATGGCACTTTTAAAATGACTAATCTCGTACGTCAGTGCTTCCTATAGCTGCTGTGTACAGTATGCAGTTTTCAGTTGCCATTTTAGTTTATTATTTGTCCGCAGCATCCTCATTGCTCAACAATCTGAGCCGTCACACAGTTATCTGTCTAGCATTACTTTTTTCATCTTCCCTTCTAAATTCTTTTAAAGTAAAGTTTCTTTTAGTGAGAACACAGCAGGAGATACTCCGCAAGATTCAGGCCAGTGGGCGTGTTAATGACGTTTCTTACACATGACGGACACAAAACTGAAAAAAGCAAAACGAATAAAAAAATATCAGGATGAAAAAGCGATACCATGCATGATGAATACAGAGATGGAGAACAAGTTTCATCATATTGATGTCTTTTGATGGGTGGGAAAACAATTATGGGCTTAGGGAGCCCATAATTTTTTTCTGGGTGTTCCATGTGGGTGTAAATAGCTGAATAGCTGCAGTGTGACTATTCCCCCCTGGTTGAAAATAGACAATGAATTTCTGAACATACTAACTGAATGATGAGGTGTGTCAGTAGGTGAGCAATCGGTTATGTTACACGTGTACAAATGAGTGACAACGTAATGTAAGGTGTGTTAAGTTGGTGCAACAAACCAAACAAGGGAAGAATGATGAGGGAGAAGGGTGCAGCAGATCAAAGAGAGAGAGAGAGTGAGAGAGAGAGTGTGAGAGAGAGAAAGAAAGAGAGAGAGAGAGAGAGAGAGAGAGAGAGAGAGAGAGAGAGAGAGAGAGAGAGAGAGAGAGAGAGAGAGAGAGAGAGAGAGAGAGAGAGAGAGAGAGAGAGAGAGAGAGAGAGAGAGAGAGAGAGAGAGAGAGAGAGAGAGACAATGCCACCAGGGCTGTCCATCATGCTTTGGGAGGACCCGCCAACTTGGACAGGTATGAGCAGATAACCATTCAGGCTCCACCTACCAGCCACCTCCTATATCTGTAGAACAAGACAAGCAGCAAGGGGTGTGTGAGGGGTCGTCAACTTCTCCAACACACACACACGTAGACAAACACAGGCGCACGCAAACACACACACACACAGGTGTGCTTTCAATAATGTCAGACGGCAAAACCCTCAATTCAAATTCCTTCGGAGGTCTACACACGTCTCACCCACACTCTGAACCTCTTAGTTTTTGATCCTTTTAGCCCAAATGTTGCTAAATATCAACAGTGAAAGCTGCCCATGTTTGTTGTGGTACAATAACCCCCGACAGTTGGTGATCTTGTAGGATTTACAGGGTCGTCTGCCACCAGAACTCCAGCGGTTACTGAGCCGTGTGTCGTCTGGTGTATTTACTCAGCTGTACGGCTTCCTGACTGTCAAAAAACTATGAAAAGAAATGTGTCGAATTTGTGGAAATGATCTGTAGGCGTGGTTTGTCCCGTCTTTGTAGGCTTTACATTTTCCAAAGTTGCTCTTTTTAGTATGAAATACCCACTTTGCATAACATAACCGTCACTGCTGCTCTGCAAGAAAACTGTCCCAGAGAACACGGAGGTTTGCTTTTTACTAAAAAACTAACTTTTATCGATACCTCCTTTTATGACTGAATTAATCGTAACTATCATGTATCTATGCATACACTTAAGAAACACATTTGCCAAGAAACAGTGTGATTCCACAGAAATGCCATATGGAAGTTAAGTTAATAATCAAAACATTCTTTTGACGTTGGCTGGAGTCGTTCAGCAAAATACAGCCTCTCCCCTATTGTTCACATGCTTTGTCAGAAACAATAGTGTATGCTTTTCAGAATAGGTTTCACAAACCACACAGCCTTGTTTCACTTTTCAAAAGAGTAAACGCTTACTCGAGATGCTATTGTGTCCTACCACTCTTCAGAGTAGAGACAAAATTCAATCAAAATGAAAGTACAACAACAACAACAAATCTTGTCTGCAGATAAAGACGAAAATCAAGCCTCTGATCTGAGCCAAGAAAACACACTGGAACTAAAACAACAAAATGAGATATTAAAAATATAGGCAGCACAAACAGTGGGTGGAACATGGCTCACAGCCTGAAGGTCTATAGGTTTGAAGCAGATCCACCTTGAACAACTGAAGTGGTCAGAAAAGAAGTTGGAATGACAGTGTGAAGAGGCCCAATGTTCCGTAGCTTGATTACATGACGGTTTTGTGTCCACTGCCCTGATTGTATTTGAACTTTTCTTTGAGGGCCTCCTCCAGTACAATCCTTTGTCTCATAGCTGCACGTCACACAGCTCCTACCAGTTTCTGGCACAGCCAACTACAAATAGTTTGCATTGTTCAGATGCATTGTTGCGTTGACCAAAGGCTTAGGCTTAAAGAGAGGTGATACAAGACAATGAAAACCTTGTGTGGTTCCAAAACTCGTCACACAATCAACCAGAACTGAAAATAACTTTACAATCCTTCAGGCAGTCTTTGTTGATTCTACTTATGTCAAAGCTTTTTGTGACAAACCCAACCTTGGTATGACTGCAGTGATGTCAAGTTCATAGAGTCTCATGATTATAAATAGAATGTCAGTAAGTGGACCAGTGGAGCGTCACTTTTTCACAATAATAAACTTTGGTAGCATCCTGAAATCTCCCAACTCTGTTCTCTGTCTGCTTCCTTTTTTATGATACATACCATCAGGTCAAATCTGGACTCAGTTCCTGGACTTCAACTACATCCCACTGAGCAAAGTGTTAATTCAGACAGGTTGCGGAGTGAAGCGGAGTCAATCTGTCTTCTCTGAGCCCTCAGCTCACCACCTCCTCCACATTCAATTGGTCACATTCAGTATAAACAAGCTCCTCTTGTTTATACTGAATGTGACCTAATCAATATCATGTATTGTCATTGAGGCTTCTCTGTTCTGTTCGAGAAACATTTAGTTGCTGCTCTTCCTGCCTCACTCTCCATGAAGGCTTATGGAAGAGTGGGTTCTCCCTACCAGAGGCTTTTTCCGTGTATGCATAAGGAAGGGAAGGAAGGTTCCAAAACAGAGCAACACTGGCAAATATAGCTTCTTGCAATTATTGAAATCAAATAAAT